>NW_026251428.1:0-193979 GCF_025118155.1 Cokeromyces recurvatus
ACACACATCTCTTTTAATTATTATTATTATCAATTTATTAGTTACTTTTCTATGACTATCAATTCTTGCAGAAATCTTTTCCTTTTTACTTATTAATATAACCAAATAATCTTCTAATTCATTTAATTCCAAGTTAAATGCGACTGCCATCTTTCTCATATCTATAACATTATATGGGATACAATATTGAACCATAGCCTTTTCACGAACAAGCTGTATGAGTTGATTCAAATGAGGTTGTAAATGAATATCTAGTTCAAGAGTTTGTGCATATTTGTCTAACAAATAGAAACAGGTTGTATACTTTGATTTATAAAATGCTTCAATAAGATCATAAAGTGCAGGTTCAACATCTAAAAAGTTTTTAAAGCTTGCATTATTTAAGACTTTTGTTTGAAACTGTCGACGATCATAAGAAACAAGTGCGCATAAACCAGCATAGATAGTGATATCGTTTGCTGACATAATTTCACTAAGTTGAGGAACAGCTTCAAAGGAAACATCTAAGAGTGCTGCTGCAATAGATTTATATCGACTGATTTCATCTGCTGTGACTGATCCTAATAATGCTAAAGCCTGGCAACACTTTAATTTAGATATTATATTGACTTTTTCGAGTATATGGGGTATTGCTTCTATACGAGAAATATAGGTTTGAATAACGTTGGAAAAGTTACAATCATCCAAATAAACCTAAAACAGATATTAATATGTATATAACAATATGTATACACTTGTATAATATTACCTTGATAGTATTAAAACACATTTCTAATATGTCTTCATTTGTTGAACAGTATTCTCTTGTACGAACATAATGCTTCATTGCATTCTGAAGATCCCCTTTTTTATAATAAAAATCGCCTAGTTTCATATAGCATGTCTACTGCATAATAAGTTAACCTACATTATATAGCTTCACTAGTTAATTTATACCCTAATATTCTCTTTATGGACATTTTGTTTGGCTATTTTAAGTTCATTTTCCAAAGTTTCTAAAATTGTTTTGGACTTATTCTGTACATTAGCAATCCATTCTTTATCCATTGATATTATTGCTTGTCCTCGACTACGTAATTTATCATTTAAAGAGTCTACAGTTTGACAATATTTAGTTGTATTTAGTGTTAATTGTTTAATGTCGTGAATGGCTGTTTTGTATGCTTCAATAGAAAGTGCATCACATTGGGTAGCTATAAATAAACTTCGAATGATACGTGTATGGCCTAGTAATGTGTGAACAAGATTGTCTACTTATGCATTTGTGGAAGTACTTACCTTTATAATTACCAATATATGTTTCAAAATTAAAATCTTTTGGTATATCAGTATGTGATATCTCCATTTTTTCTAACAATAACAATAACAATAATAATAAATATGATAATCAGCTTCACATCATAATTCTTAAGAAATTTATCAAAACCCTATGTACACACCTGTCTTTAAATCACAAAATCAATAAAAAAAATCACAAAATATAATGAATGGAATCACTATAAAAAGGGAAAGGATATAAAAAAAAAAACCATGGCTTCTTTTGTTTTACTCATCTCTTTTATTGTTATGATGCTATCTTATCTATTTGTTTTGGTTGTCATATTTAATATCAGGCTTGTTTCTAGCGGTATAGTATACATACAAACTGTCATCAAAGTATAATAAATGCTAACTAATATATAATTAGTTGCCTTTTCTACTCAATGCTGGGAAGTACTTAATGGGTAACATTTATATGTAATCTAAAAAAAAATAATATACACATAACTTTTTTTCATAGGAAACAAAATATGTTTGAGGATGGAGCATGCCAACATGTTAATAAACTAGGAAATGAGATTGGATGGAAAACAATGGAAAAAGATGACTGGATATATTATCCTCAGCAATATAGTAATATATACATATATATATATATATATATACCTAACATTCATTATAGCAGAGAGATTAACATGTATAAATAGTTAATATATCAATGACTGCAGTTACAGCATCTTTTGCACTTGGTAATATAATATTTAGTATAAAAAAAAAGTGTATATTTAACTTGTGTTCTAGTTGGAGGTTGTTGCGCTCCTAATAGGCTTAAGGATACTGGATTTATATACGAAGATGATGGAAGTACTTATTCTTCATCAGGAAACAAAATAGTTCGTATTTCAGATCGTCCTATAGTACAAAATATTACAGTAACAGGCTGGTATATGAAGAAGTTTGTAGATGATCATGCTATGGTATAGTTACGAAGTGTATATACAGTTCTTTTACTAATATTATATGAATAGAATCTTACTATTATCCCATCTATTCATCATCCAGACAAACAGTCTATCTTTTATGAAATCGTAGCATTTGATAGAGCCATGTTAATCAATTATCAGTTTTTTGATTATCAAAATAAATTGATAGGAAATTATTCAAGTGGTGTTTTAAGAAATGTGATTACAATTCCTGATATTACTTTACCAAGATATACACGCCGAATAGTAAGTGTGCATTATAGTAGCTTTATATGCATTTTAATCTTTTTTTTTTCTTTTTTCAGTCTGTGGAGTTTTATGGGTCTAGAGCAGATCCAATGTGCTTTTCATATCTTTATGCTGGTCTTTATGTTTATAAGCCTTTTACTACATTAGCTAGAATATGCGCTCAAATTGCCACTGTATTACAATATGTATCATTAATTAATTTCATTTTGGTACCTATCCTTTTTGCTATCATGTCTTTAGTATCTGATTTTAGTTTTCCACCGTAAGTTACATTTATAAGATGATGATCAATTAACTAACATTTTAAATAGGCCAATAAGATTCCTTTGTAGAACACCTTCACATAAAATACTAATGTGTATTGTAATCATGTTAGGTATACATACATACATATATATATATACATATACATATTGTGATTCAAATGAGCTGAACTAATATGAATATATGTATATATAGGATCATTTATTTTTAATCAAGCATGGAATATTATTAATTCTCAATCAAGTATATTTCATGAATGGCTTCCTCGTGCTGCAAAGATTGTTGGTAAATATATAAAATATATATACATTAAAGTTGTGTATATTATTGATTTAATCATCTTTTTCTTTATCAGAACTTTTTCTCTCCTTTTTTCTTTATGCTGTATATCTTTATCCGGTAATTTAACTGATTTTTTTTTTTTTTTTTTTTTTTTTTTTTTTTTTTTTTTTTTTCAATAATTTTTCTAACCTCACTTCAAAAGGTATTTTTATGTTACCATGCAAGTTATAGATCACGCATTGCGAATTTAATAGGTAAGAAAAAAAACAAACAAATTATCAGTAAGATGTTATACTTAACCTGTATTAAAAAAAAAGGAGCCTACACTACTTGTACCTTATTTGGTCTTCGCTTTTCACTTGACCTTCCATCCTATGTTATTACTTATGCTCGTAATTTGCCTTTTTTAATCATTAATATGCTAGCAGCTATTCCTACGTTTATAGCTTACTGTAGTGTTTTAATTTATTTCGTGACTCGATTTATTACCTACCAGTCATGTGTTGTCTGTCATCTTCAATTTCTAGAGGTACAAGACATAGAAGAACGTTATGTTAAAGAACTTATGAAACCTAAAAAGACTAAAAAAGTGCCATCTGCTTTATTTGATATTTTATGGGATTTATTCACGATACATATTTGGGAAAAAAATCTTTCCTATTGGATTAAATACAGTATTCAACCCAAGTTCTTAAAAAAGTATGCAAGGAAATTATTTGGTATTCTTGAACATATTAGGTTCGTGATTATATATAAATGTATAAGAAGATAGCTAATATAATCTAATATAATATAGAATACCATTTGCAATAAAGACTTCATTAACACTCTTACTTTACTGTTTGGCACAATTGGTAAGTGAGATACAAATCTTTTTCATATACATGTATTCAAGTATATATATATATATACATATATATGTTTATATTTTATATATCTTAGATTCCTTTATTATTGACTCAGCTTATTGGAGTTGGTGGTATTGTACCCATTCATATCTGTAGTTGGTCACCCTATCTATCTCAATTTCAATATCATCCTGATCCAATGCAATTCGCTATTAAAACATTTATGCTGATGCAAATTGCAGTTTATATTGCTACTTTGGGTGCTGGTGGATGTAAATATATATATTGTTTAACTTAATTATTTAAAATCATTTGCTAATCTTCTCAATAATAGTTTGTATGATCTATGCTTTAGGTGTCCTTCGTCGCTTTACAAAAGATATTCTTCGACTTCGACAGGGAGATTATTTCTTATTTAAAGGGAAAAGAAATAATGGGTATACATATACTTCAAAATATACAAATAAAGATTTACTCATATAATATACAGTATTGATATAGATGACTCTATTCGATTCCTTGGTGTATTTATTGGTTTTGGTAAACTCTTATAATATAATCCCTTTCCAAAAAAAAACAAAAAAAAAACAATAGATCTATTAACTTTATGTTCAGGATTTACAGGAACACTTTATTTCATGTTAGAAATCAGTTTAATCGGTACCTTTATTACAGCTGTTATTCAACTTGATCGATTCCGAGATCTTTTCTTCAAAAGAGTAGGTTATGGCGTCTTTTTTGCAAGTTTCTTCATCGCTATCATTGTACAAATGATTCAAAAGCGAATTACAAATTTAATTTTTATTGAGAATCGAACAAGGTTTGGTATACAACATCGAGCACCCTTTTTACATTATTGGTACTTTATGATGTTGACGTCTATGACTAGAGCGTTAACATCCTATATCCTTCGTACTCTCAAGTTGATTTTTAGATATCCACTATTTAGTTTAAGAGTGGATCGAAATGCGGAAACTTGGAGTGTGCGTCGTGGTGATGGAGGTAATATATATATATATATACGCTATGTATATTATAAATGTATGGCTTATTTTTTTCTAATTTTTTTGTTTTCCTTTTTCTAAAAAGGATTTACTGCTTATTGTGGCATGGTATATATTAGAATAAAAATTAGATTTGCGTATTTTATATTAACCATTCATTAGCTTCTTGCAGAACATACGTACAATAATCCTATAGTCCTTGTATTTATTGAATGTCTTTTGAGTTCCAACAACTACCATCCTTTATATATTTTACCAGATAAGAATTATAGCCAAAAGCAACCTAGCCAACGCCTCTGTAGAAAACATAATAAAAAGCAACAATCAACAAAACAAAAAGAATCAAATATAGTTGTTATCATTGATGATAATGAAAAGTTTGTACTAGATGATGTTAAATTAAGAAAAAGAAGAGCTATAACAAGATGGTTTCTTGCCTACACTTTAATTCGAAATCCAGGGGTAATGTTGTTATGTGATTACATATACAGATATATTTATATAATATTAACTTGTTGTTATAGCTACGTCAATATCGTAGAAGAGAATTTATACTATCCAATAAAACAGAATAAGGTTCAAATTGGGATTGTATGTGCATTTAATAAGCTATTATGTAAAATAAGATATTATTATACTATTTATAATTGTTAATAATAAAGATAGAATTTAACTCGCTTAAATGAAGCTACACTATTTTCCTCCTATTATAAGTTAATAAGAAAAAACTGACACCATTAGTGGCAATACTAAGATTAGCTAAATATAATAATTATATACGATTTTTAATTATGTATTCTACAGTTTTTATTCTTTTGAATCTTATCATTGTTAGTTCTTTTCTAGACCAATTAAAAAAAAGAAAAAGAAAAAAGCTTGAACTACCTATCAAATCTTATCGTCAACATAATATAGATCAGCATAGAAATGTTCATAATAAATCGAAGCTACTAACGCAATATCAACCATTTATATCAATAGATCCTACATTTTGGCCTTCTATGTTCTTTGTTAAAATGTAATCGATATATTCATTGGCACCTTCTGTAGTTACCTGGATGTCATTCAACTTATAATTCCAGATGCCATACTCTGCTTTCGATAAAGTAGCACATCTAAATGCATTATCGACCTCAAAAGTTTGAAACCATTATTGAGAGTCCCTTCTACTTTCTTTTGAATAAGTTTACTACACATTAACCACATATATACCTCAATACTTTTCTTTACTTTGCTCATTGGCCAGTTATTTGTGAACTTTGATTGCCTTTTCTATCTTCAACTGCTGTCATAACCTAATCAACAATCCCTTGATTGACTCTTCACCAATAGCGTCACAGTTATACTTTTTAATATCATTGACGACCTAACCTGATCAGTTCTGACATAATTTATATCTTGTTGTTTAAACGTATTATTATGCCAATGCCAAAAAAGGAAGCTTATGACACAAGAAATTAATCAGACCTCCGCGTGGTGATATTTAATAAGTTGCATTTTTCCTTTTTTTTTTCTTTTTTTAATTATCTTGTTTGTTTGTTTTTCTTCCTCTTTTTCATTATGAAATGAGCACTGAATACTCGAATATATTAAAACGGTTGAAAGTTAAATCAAATACTATTCAGCATATTCAGGAATGGGAGCCTGTAGACAGCTTAAACCAAATATATTATAATCAGCAACATAAATTGTATAAATTTGTAAATAATTCAAAGCTTAATGCAAATGACATATACACTATTTTATTAAGTGTTGACACTCGAAAACATTGTAAATATATATATACTATCTTTAGTTCATATTACATATATTAACATTTATATAATAGGGTGTCCATGGATTAAGGAAATAAAAATAGTAAATAAGCCTAATCTAAGCACTAATGTGCTTGAGATGACAACATTTGTTAACCAGGAAATGTAAGTATATACTTGAACGTCATGTAATATATATATGTATATATTTACAATGTTTTGTATAGTAAAACGTTTACATGGATTGAAAAAATAATAAAAAAAGATCAAAAAGTGAGTTACATTGGAAGCAACACAGATAACTTTATTATTTGTGATTTCGAGTATTCAAATACAACCGTCTACTATCACCAAGAATACCATTCTGTCATATCGACTTTATTTGATAATTTATTTAACTTTAACAATAACTTTATTCATGCCTGGTTGAGTCAATTTGATCAAGATACTATAATAATAAATCAAACTCATTTATCATCAAGTCAATACGAATTAGATTACACTTATGATCAACGACGTCATCCTTCAGCTTCTATCATAGAGCATCGGCTATGTATCGAATTATCAAAAATGATACCTGATATAACAATTTCAATAATAAACAAATCTCAATGGTCTGATAAGCTCGCTCAACTTTGTGTTCATTTATATTCTAAACAAGATAATTATCTTATTGAAGTTGCACATCCACATAACTTGTTACAGCACTTTGATAATGATCAATCTATTCAAATCCAGTTGATTATAAAGAAATCACTTAATAATACATTTATTGTTAATGGTAAAGAATGGCCAGTTATGATTATGAATAAAGGTGAAGAAGAAGATGGTGAGAGTGATGATATATTTGTTGATGGAATTGAAGAAAATGATACAGACATATTGGACGAAGCTACCGTATTTAAAGCAGATAATAACAAGGTAGCAATACCGTCATCACTTTCTAATGATAGCGATTTAATCCATATGGATCAAAAATTACTTGTAGCCAATAAAGCTGAAATACATCATCTTCCTTTTATAGAACAGCAAACAGCAATGACTAATCAATTTGTTAAAGAGACAAAGTAACATTCATATACATCCTTACTAATAATAATAATAAACTATCAGGTGATTTACTTATTTATTATACATGTAGCAAATCATCTTCATCTAAAGTGAACGGTGTACATGACAAATTAATATCAACAGAAGCAAAGCTACCTAGCTGTGATCCAGCAGCACTACAAAAGATATACCCTCAATTCATCAAGTATCTTCAACTCTCATCTACCTCTACTCTAATTCAATCTCCCAGCAAAGAAAATGGATATGTAATTATAAAAAAATTAGAAATACCAGACCATCCATTTGGTGGATTCTTAAGTGAATCAACCTGGCGAAACTGTAGCATATGGGATGTAAAGGCTGTTTTGGAAAATGCAAGTGCTCGAAAGATCTGGGACAACACATTTGAATCAACAACATTTTTGCATCCTCTTACATCTACTAGTTCTATTTGGCATACAAAGATGAAGGGTACTTGGCCTATAAATCCGCGTGACTATATTTGTTTTCATGGACACTATACTATGGGCACAAATCGTATTGATTTATTAGCAACCTCGTGTATAGGTGATATGTTTCAATATAAACCTCTACCATCAAGTCATATACCAGGTTATACTCGTGCAATGATCGACATCCTTGGCTGGAGACTTGAGCAAATCGATCCTCAAACAGTGTCTGTGCGGCAGGTGATGGTAACCCATTTTTCTACTTGGGTTATTAATTATATCACAAGTCGATACCTCGTTCAGACCTGTGCTGCTGTCCAATTTGCGCAAGATTACTTAAAGGACTTTGGAGCACCACCAAGTCTTGAAAACTTATCAAGGGCTCAATTAGTAGGTATCAAGTACGATCATGAACGTAAAAGCTGGCGATGCGAATATCATCTACATCCTGGTGAACAAGATACAAAGACAACTACTTCAATTATTCGTTTAGATAATCGAAAGTCTGGATATTCGGTCGTGATCGATCCTCCGCCGTCACGTGTTTTGGCACAAAAGAGGACGTATGACCCATATGGTATTTGGCTAACGATAGAGCATGATGAAGCATTTATTATCCCTTTACATGGCAAGATTTTAACTTTAATAAAATCAGATAAACAGGGGAACGTGTCTGGATCATCAGATCATCTTGAAATTAATGGTGCTTTGATAGTAATTGAAAAGGATGAGTTATCTATTATCAAGAATACAAAGGAGCCATGTATAGAGCATGATGGTTTAAAGAGGAGTGAGAGAGCAGTAGAGGAAGAAAAAGTAATAAAGGTAGCCAGTGAAGAAGAGAGATTAAAAGAAGCATTAGATCAACTTCCAGCACCTAAGGAATATGCGCAAGCAGCATTAGCATTTCTAAAATCAACAGATGAGCAATACGGTTGGACGGTCATATCAGATAATAGCAAAACAGGGATACAAATCAGTAAGAAACCAGGATTAAAAACTACAAAGAAGCCTCTCGACAATTCAAAAACAACCCTATTTCAAGTCTTTGAACCTTACATGATTTATAAGGGAACCAAAGTGATTGAAAACTTTTCGACCGATGAAATTCTTGCCGTCATATCTGATTTAGGTGATGTCAGAAAAATATGGGACGATACCATCGAAACGCCTATTGATCTTATACGAACTACAAAGGATCCCAACTGTAATATTATTCGACAGACAATTAAATCCATCTTTCCCTTCAAAAATCGAGAGTATTATGCTATTCGTTGTCTAGCTCAGGAAGAACCTTTGCCATTGAGTTCATCAAGTACATCCATGAAACGCACATTTTATGTTGAATGTTCCCTGCAGGATTTCCCTGTCATTCATTCGAAAAGAACACAAGGTCACTTCTTTGTCTCGGGTTGGATCCTTGAAGCCATTGATCCTTATAATACAACAACAACGAATCATCCAATACCATCTACACGTATTATCTATGTTGCTACTCTTGATTTAGGTACCTCTATCCCGTCTTACATTAGCAATCTGATTGCTAATAATTGGTTCCCAAAAAAGATTCAGGCAGTTGAAAACTACTTAAAGACACAGGGGCCACCACCTTTCATTACAGAGCCTAACACAATGCTTTTATTTTCATCCAACAAGCTCTATCAACAGGAGCAACCAAGGAAGGATATTGAGATATCATGGTTAAGTACAACTTCCAGCTATGATCATCATGAGCATCATCTTAAAATAAATAATTGTTTAAAAATAACAGAGTGTGCATCATCATCATCATCACCATTACAACGTCATCGATCGAGTGCAGTACATAAGAAAATCAACATCAACATCAAATTTTTACAAGCAACATTTGATCTTCGAGGATACCCACAAGGCTATGAGATACAAACCCAGCTTTATGAAATAATGACAACAGAACGAATCAACGTATCACATAAATTAATGCTTACTTTATGTGAGCCTCCGTTTTCTAACTTACTAGATGACCAGAAAAGATGTATAAAGCATACAGTAACAGTAGAGGGACAGCATCTATCATCCGCCATGTATGAATTTGACTTTTTATTAGTGCCTATTAATAAAGAGGAAAAGCATCATGTCTTGACTGTCTCACATGTGCTGGGTGAAAGAAAGTCAGATGAAGGATGGAACGGTCTGATGATCGTCAATGGACAACAAGTTCAAACAGATAAAGACATTTATTTAAAAACAATAAATGATGAAGACAAAAGTCCTCATCATGTAAATACGAAAATACCTGAGGTTGAAGCAACTACGAGTCTTACTACTATGACTGCTCAATACATGGGTGGTGGTGTTGTAGCCACTGCCTTGGAGAATGTATCTGCTGGAGTGAATGTAAGTGTGATAGGGGGATATATAAGATGAGATAAAATGAAAATGAATAGAATAGATAGCTATAGTTATTATTTATATTTAAAAAATTAGAATATTGGAGCACGTATGATGATACCCTTTAGAGCAGCATCCAATTCATTTCTTTCATCACCTGTTGAGCCGCAAGAGGAAAAGGATACTTCTTCATCTTCTGATGAGGAAGAAAACGAAACACGCCATCATCATCATCGATTTACAAGAGAAGAGCGAAATAAGATAAATGAGTCCGTCTCATTACATGAAGTACGTATGTTGAGAAGAACAAGAGATACGATGAGAAAGGGTATTTTATTATTGTTTATTTGCTTGGGACTTGCAATTATCTTTGCGCTACTTATGTTACAGCCCATATTGGAAAGAATGGTGGTTGACGAATCGTCTACAGTACGAAGGCTTGTTCAATTACCTTGGTTTGGAGGTTGGGATATTCAAGTAATAGCAATTCAAAGAGCATAGGCTTTTTTTTTCTTTTTTTTTTTTTTTTTTTTTTTTTTTTTTTTTTTTTTTTCTTTTTTTTTTTTCTTTTTTTTTTTTTTTTTTTTTTTTTTTTTTTTTTTTTCTTTTTTTTTTTTTTTTTTTTTTTTTTTTTTTTTTTTTTCTTTTTTTCTTTTTTTTTCTTTTTTTTTTTTTTATTCATCATGTAATAAAATATATTTACACTTAAGAAAAGAAAAAGGGGAGAGAGGAGAGAATTGTTACGAAGAATAGTATTCTTCTTCATTATTATTATCTAGAAAAAAAAAAAAGAGTTATTTAATTATAAATAATACAGCAATTATTTTTTTTTTCGTATTACCTTCTTCACTACTACTGTTATAGACATCCTGATTCAATCCGTCTGTTGATTCCGTTTTGTTATCGTTCGAACTTATATCTGTTAAACTACTGCATTCATCAGGTGATATCCCTTTAGCTTCCTTACGTAACCTTGCAATCTTTTGGTTCATTTCATTTTGCTCTGCTTTAAAGGCATTTAAATACTTTTGATATTCCTTATAGGCATCCGTCCTTTGATATTTTTCTAGAGCAGTCAAATACTCATCTTTAGTATACATCGCAGTTCGTTCGTAGCTTTGTTTTTCATCTGGATTCAAGTTTTTCCATTTATCACCTACTAATTTAGCAATCTCAACAAAAGTCAAATTTTGACCTTTGATATGTGAACGTAGATGGTTAGAGAACATGATATAAGCTGAGGGGGGTTTAATGGGTGCATTCTTATCAGGTTTTGGATGACGTTTATACTTTCGTTTGATAATAGAGTCATTACCGATACCACTACTGCTACTACTGCTACTACTACTACTACAGATACTCACACTATAATTTGATTGCGTTTTAGATGTTGTTGTTGCTGCTGCTGTTGCTGCTGTTGCTGCTGTTGCTGCTGTTGCTGCTGTTGCTGCTGTTGCTGCTGTTGCTGCTGTTGCTGCTGTTGCTGTTGCTGCTGCTGCTGCTGCTGCTAAAGTATTATTGTCTATTCGTTGTAAATTATATTCACCATCTTCTTCTTGAGAGGAAAAACTAGACATTTCTTTTATACTAGTATCAGTGTCTAATTCTCGTTGTTTTTGTAATTGATGTAATGGTTGAAGAGATGAAGTAGTTGGAGGACGAATCAAGTAGTGTAAATGATTCGATTGAGAAGAATGATGATAAGGATCTACTGTATTGCCACTAGTAGTGAAGCCAGAAGAACTAAAGGATTGATGACCAACTGAAGTAGGGTGACATGTACCTGGACTTGAAGAACCATAACCACTTGATGATGTATTTGCAGAACCTTCATTGACATGATGATGATGATCTATTAAAAAAAAAAAAAATTAGAAGAAAATAATAATTTTTCTTATTTTAAAGAACTTTACGAAAATAATCTATAGTGGAAGGATAATAAGGATAATTGACAGGGTTTGTTAAAGATAAAGGATGATTTTTAGGAATTCCTTTTAAATTTGCTATTCCTCTTTGAATGATCTAAGATAGTCAAGTAAGATAAGTGTTATTATTATGTAATGCTAGTTTGTTTTGTGTACATACTCTTCTATGGCCACGCTTTACATTTAATGCAATTAAATCTTCTTCTGTTATTTCTGAAAGCTACTGCCAAACAAATATAGATCAGCAACAACAATGAATAGATTGTTTAAAACTTACTGCAGGAAGCGACTCAAAGCCTTCAGCAATAAATACATCAAAATACTGGGGAATACAGTATTTCTTAAGGAATTCTTCTACTTGCTGATGATCTTGAGAATTAAATAAGGTTTTATTCTCTAAATCCATTGTTTCATATTTTATTTTATCCTTAAATAAATCAACAAATTAGTGGGGAACTCATCTTTCTTTATATCCATTTTTACTCTACTTTCAATTTATATTAAAGGAAAAAAAAAAACAACTTAATTATAATATCATTATTTAATAAAAGAAAAAGAAAAAAAAAGAGAAAAAGAAAAATATATATATATATATATATTTAAATGTAAAATGTATACACATAAATAATATACAAATAAAAATAAGAATAAAAAAGAAAAAAAAGAAAAAAAAAAAAAAGATAAAAAAGGAAATAGAAGCTTTAAACTCTTCTATTCGAGAATTTTCTTTAAAAAGAAGATTAAAAGGAGCCACCACCAATATGTCGGCTTGTCATTGAACTCATTTGAAGTTTACGTTGTTGCTCTAATTTGGGGCAATCATTAATACGATGACCCAAGCCACCACAAAACGAACATCCGCCTGCTAGACTGCCATATTTCTCCATAGGATCTTCCATGGCTGCTAAAAATGGTGGAATACGTTGCTTTGCTTCTTTTAATAAAAGCTTTAAATCCAAACGAATTTGCTCCGAACAATTGAGATTAATAAATGTTGTAGCAATACCAGTTTTACCACTACGACCTGTACGACCAATACGATGTACTATTTATAATCATTTAGTTTTTTTTTTCTTATGGACTGGTAAATCTTAAGAAGTTACCATAATCTTCTATTTCTTTTGGCATATCAAAATTAATAACATGTTTAATTTCTGGAAAATCGAGACCCTTAGATGCAACATCTGTAGCTACTAAAACATCTTTTTATAGTCCTTAAATGATTGAATAGCATATTCACGTTCATCTTGAGCTATATAAAATTGAATAAATATTTGGATTTAATATATTTTTTTAAGTCTTACTTTTTCCACCATGAATGGCTACTGCTTCTACTCCCTTTAACAATAAATATTCATGTATATCATCTACATCATTCTTATTTTCAGCAAATATAAGGACCTATATACATGTATATAATAAATAAAAAATTATTATATTATACTGTGTGATTCAATAAATATCATCGTTATATCTTACAGGAGGTGGTGTCTTTTGTAAACATTCTAAAAGATAGACCATTTTGGCTTCTTGTTTAACATATTCTACTTCTTGAATAACATCTAAATTAGCTGCACCTGCACGACCTACATTCACTACCATAGGCTTAACTAATGCTGATAAAGCAAAGTCTTGAATCTTTTTTGGCATAGTTGCAGAAAATAATAAAGTTTGACGTTGACTCTAACAGAATAAGTTAGTTTTTTTTTTGGTGAAATACTTTATATATATTAATATACATATATACCTTGAAATACGACATAATTTCTCTAACATCATCTTCAAACCCCATATCAATCATTCTATCTGCTTCATCCATACATAAATATTTACAGTTATCTAAATTAAACTTCCTTTTACTCAACAAGTCTAATAATCTACCAGGAGTAGCTACCAACATATGAAAGCCTCTAACTCACAAAAAAAAAAGGTTTAATATCAAATATATACATGTATATATATATATATATATATGTGTGTGTGTGTGTGTGTGTACTCTTCTTAGAATAGTCTACCTGTTTAAAACATCTTGCTGATCTCGCATATTTATACCTCCAATACATAGTAAAGCTCTTAATTCAGGATATCCTCCTCTCTTTAATGCATCTGCTATACCATTTAATCCATCATACGTTTGTCTTGCTAATTCTCGAGAAGGACAAAGAATCATACCAATTGGCCCCTCTCCTTGTACTAGAGGCAATCTAACTTCTGCTTCTAAAGCAAACATAACTAAAGGTAATGAAAATGTGAGTGTTTTACCAGATCCAGTAAATGCAACACCAATCATATCACGTCCCTTTAATCTATAGTTAAATATAAATATATAATAATACCAGCTTATATAGATATCTCTTTGACTTACGCTACAGGTAATCCCTGAATTTGAATAGGTGAAGGCCTTTCAATCTTTTTCTCTTTTAAATACTTTAAAATAGGATCAGGTAATTTCATATCCTACAATAGTTGACTAACATTTAATTATCTATGGTTAATAAATACAATCTACACACTTACACCAAAGTGAGTAATGGGAGGTACTGGCTCCTCTCCTTCAATAATAATATGATATTTATCACGTATGGCTTGATGATCTACTTCTGTTCGATTACGAATGTAGTGAGGTGGATTCCAACTAGTTAAAGTTATCAGTATATTATTTAAACATCTCATTCAATTCCATAATGAATAGTTACGATGTCTTTATAGGCTCTGTATATTTTATACCAGTTGCTGATTCTTGAACTGACACTAAAGCTTTATGATAAGCTTGAGCCTTTTCGATTCTTTTCTCTTCTTCCAATCTTTTTTCCTCTTCCGTTTTCTCTACACAAATACAATAATAATAAAAAAAAAAATTAGTTTCAAAGTTGATAATTTAAACAATTGCATTCAATACCTGGTATAACATTTGATAATCTTTGTTGAACAGTTTGATCTAACAAACTCATATTAGCTCTCGGTCCTGCTGTAACTGTTTCTTGCTCATCATCTTCAGGTTGATCTACGATGCGTCGTTGAGTTGCATATTTATGGATTTTTTCTAAACGTCTTTGTTTAATAGGCACATACGGGACATAGTCATCATCTTCTCCAAAAGTCTATTAAAAAAAAAAAAAGAGTTTAATACATGATTAAATTTAAAAATATAGAAAATAAAAAAAAAAACCTTTATTTGATCATCACTCATTATGAAACGAATTAATATATTTTAATAATAATAATAAAAATAAAAAAATAAAAAAGCGTCAACTATGAATAACAGCAACAACAAAAAAAAAAAAAAAAAAAAAAAAGAGGCAATATTTGTCATTGAAAATCGCCGCCTTAAAGGAAAAATTCAATTGCCCGGGCTGAATCATCAATAAAAAAAAGGAACGGCAGCTAAGACTCACTCTGGAGAACAACAAGGGGAATTAGTAGCTATAACATAATTTTTATGGTGAAAAAAAAAAAAAAAAGCAATTATTTTTTTCTTTTGTAGACTCACAGAAAATGACATGCTTCAAGTTAAAGTATATAACATGTAAATATCGAGACTATCTTCAGCTAACCACCTTTTTCTAATTTAAAGGTCTGATCGAGTTTGCCTACTTATAAAGTAAAATGTATGTATTTGTTTATTATGAATAAAATAATCAAAGTGTCTATTCTAGATACTACACTTGTTCTTTCATGATCGTCTATGAATACAATTTTTAATAAATATGAAGTTATCCTCTCTTTTGTTTCCCCCTCTTTCTTTCTCTCCCTTCCCATTTTATTATTATTACTTGTATTTTATTTTATACAATACACTACAAAAATAAAATGATTCACGTATATCTATAATAATTTATTCTCGTTCATAAAACAACATATATGCTTCACTCTGCAATACAGTTTCAAGATCAACTTCTTCAATACTTTCATCGCTACAACGCCAAAATTTGGTAGAAGGCTTTACACTTTCTTCAAAGGGACTTCGTACTTCATGTCCAGTAGGTAATTTCTTACGTCTATAAGTTACAAAATGTCCTGAATCATGATTACCATAATGCACAATGACTGCACATAACTTGTACTGAATCTTTCGAGAGACAGGAAGAACGGATAATGAAGGTAATGCATTTTGAATAGGTCGATCCATTGTTTCTTTAGTGGTGTTTAATAAAGCCACTCCCAACCCTGTATTTGATTTGGGTGAATGAATAAATCGATGACCTCTTGTCATATTGCGTAAGTACACAAGACTAGTTCGGCTCGTACGGGTATGAGGTAAAATAGGTGTAGGTAGTGGTGAACAAAGCGAAGCACTGGGATCTGTTGTATTTAGATATCCATTTGTTGTATAAGGGGATAAGTCAAGATATTCTGGAAATGCAACTTGACAATGATTTTTTTGAATCATGCCTGAAGGATGAAATACTGAACGTGATAAATGAAGGCATAACGCTTTAGGTGGATTTGCAAACATTGTTTGCTTGGTTGTACGTGAAACTTTTTTAGGGGTAACTAATTGAATACCATACTTTTTTTAAAGAAAAAAAAAAAAAGAAAACAAAAGGTTTAACTATATGTACACTAACGTTAATAGTTTGCTTACCAAAGTGGATTCAATATTCAATCTTAGAGCATCATTTATTCTTTTAATATCCATTTTTAATAGATTTGCTCGGACTTCATCTTTTCCTAAAATATTGGCTAATTCTTGATTCATGGCTTCTAAAGTAGCTATTAAAGTACATTTTCTACATTGATAATCAGTTAAAATATCAACTTTTGTGTAAGTTTCTAACAAGCTTTCTAATGTGCATTTTGACTACATAAAGAAGAGACATCAGTGAGTCATTATATATGTACCATTATATATATATGAGTTTACTGTAAGAGGTAAATTTAATGAAACATTATCAAATGTATGATGTCGAATGGGCGCCTAAAATTCAAATAATGAGCAAAATAAATAAATAAATAAATAAACAGATATTATTTTATTATTTACCGTGTATCCACAGTTTATACAACTAATTTTTGAAGCAGCTAAACCTGTAAATGGATTTCGAGGACTACGTCTTCTTGGACGTAATTGCCCACCTACAGTACAAACTGAAAATGAACTCCACATGGATGTCGTTGTACCAAACGAAGAAACAGATAAAGTTTCAAAATTATCACCATTAGGGTCCTTAAGAATAGATGAGTGAACAATGAAAAATAATAATTACTGTATCATATTTACATTATCTCCACCATTTATTGTAAAGTCTCTTAGAGTATTTGCATCTAATAAAGAAGGAACCTTCTGCTTGTATTGTTCTTCTTCTTCTGAAGTCAAGACACTTGAAATAATTTGAAACAATTCGTGAGCATCCTAAAAACGAAATAAAATAAAATTAGAAAGCCCCTCCTTGTTTATATATTTGCATATTTATTTACTTGTTGATCACGATTGATAGTACCACCTAACTTGCGTTCTAAAGCCCTTAAAAAATCAGTTGGTGTGATTGACTTTGGCTTTGGTAAAGGTCTATTTAATGCTATAAAACGCATATAAATAAATAGTATACGTATCATACACTTAATTATAGACTTACATTCTACAGTTGCATAAAGTGCACAGGCTACTGATTGTAAAATAAACTCGTTTTGTGGTAAAATAGGTGCTGAATCATCGCCTTGTTCATCTACACGCTCAGCCTTTGATTATATTAATATAATGTATTTTAATTGTTTATCATAACTTACAAGGTATGAGCGTAAAGTCGTTAAAGTAGCAAAAGCCTATATGTTAATGTAAAAGTTCAGGATGATGCATGTATACAATATATATATATATGTATTCTTACTTGTAAAATGGAATTAAGAAAACAATAATTCTGCGAATTAACAAGTCCTAAAATATATTGACCATCTTGTTCTATATTATAACATTAATCATGTGTAAATTTGCTAAATTTTGTTATTTGCCTCTTTGTATTTTTGATTTTATTCTTCGTCTTCTTTTTTTAGATTCATATTTATTTGTTGTAGATGATATAACATAGCCTGAAGCCGCTAATGCAATACCAGCTACTGCTGCAATAGCTGGTAAATGATAATTAGAAGATGACATGTTTGAAGTGAGAAAAAAAAAAACAGATTACAATTTTTTTTTTCTTTTTTTATTATAAGTATAAACAACGCTATCATTTATCATAGAAATTGGGAAAAAAATGGGTGCATTTAGTAAAATATTTTTCTTTGCCTTCAAATTTGTCCTATAATTTATATGCAAATCATATTTATGAAATGGCCTTATTAGATAGAGAAAACTTTGTTATTATTCTCTCATTATCTTGACTAATTTCATCTGGTATTATACATAAGAAACTTTGCGGAGATTTGTTTTTATTCCCCACATTGTTTGCTTGACAATAAATTTAGTTCTAGCAAAAAAAAAAAATATGTATTTATAATTGTATTTCAATAAAGTTTACCTTTATTTGATTTCAAACTAAACTAATCAAAAAAGCATACAAATTTAAAAGTGCTTATAACAAAGTCTTTTAGAGTTCATGGAATAAAAGCTCTTATGCAGTTTTTATATTGATGCTTGTTTTTGTACAATCTATTCCATCATATAAAATAGGATACAGTGCTATATTCTAACAAATAAATGTAGCTTCTAAATAATTACCCCTAGTTGTATACCGGTGTGTTCCTCTAGATCCAGACATATACATACATACATACATATAAAGAACAATAATAGTTATTCCATTGCAGTGTTGCATATATTAGGTTCTAAACTTTGATTTATACTCTTTTATAATAATTCAGTAACAGGGTATCTAATCTTATATAAATACTCTTTAAATGGAATTCATTTTCGGCCCCTTTTTTTTTTTTTTTTTTTTTTTTTTTTTTTTTTTTGCCAAGTGGCCAGTATTCACTTATAGTCTTTGCCTTCATTGCTGAGAATACGCATTTTTTCTAATAAATAAGTATTTCTATTATATAAATAAATAAATAATAATAATAAAGCATGAGTAATAATTTATGACCGAGTCATATTTAGTATAGTTAATAAAATAGACAATTTCTTTAACAAGTATATAAACAAATTGAAACTGTTACCCTATTTTTTGATAAACCATTATTAAATAAAGGACAGGACAGTTATCTCTGATTACTTTATTTTGTGTTATAGATGGTAGTAACAATGTAGCAGTAATCTATATCCTCATTATAAACTTAAATATGCCCGACGACCCATATCATATGTTGTAACCAATCAGTCAAAAGAAATTGACGCATGAATCATACATCTTCAAGAATAATACTTGATTTTGGGCTCATAACCTCATAATTCCAGGAGCACTGGTAAAGGATCTACAACAGATATGACGGCATTCTACTAGTAAAAATGGGGTTATTTCACTATGATAAAATACTTTATATATATACGATGGATAGCTTCTTCTGAAATGAGAATATTCACCATAATTATTAAAATTAGATATACATAATACATATTTACCATTACATAGAAGCCATTCTTTCTTTTCTTTTCTTCTTTTAATAGTCAATAATATTCGCTTTTTTTTTTTTTTTTTTTTTTTTTTTTTTTTTTTTTTTCTAAGAAAAAAAAACAAAATAATGAGTGAGATTTGCATATTAATTGGTTTTATTCAAGACAAGCTTGGAAAGCATAATTAGAAATAATACATTATTCACCGGAAAGATTATATTATAAAAAGGCGGTAGAAAGAGTAGTAGTAGTAGTAGTAGTAATAGTAGTAGTATTAGTATTAGTAATAGTAATAATAGTAGTAGTAATATTAGTATCAGTAGTATCAATAATATCAATATTACTAATATTAGTATCAGTATCAGACTACTAAGAAGATAGAATATATATGTTGTCAATTATTAACTTAAAGTTGTTTCGTTATTTTAAAGAGAAAAAGAAAACAAATTTAGTGTTATTGTTTTACCAAATATAGTGAAAAATTAATTTGTGAACATGAATAATACAAGACATTGTTTGTGTTTTACATATCATCCTCGTGATGCTCTTTCTGTAAAACATGACATTATGACAATAGTAACGAATTAAGATTAAAGTTTCATTAGTCGATTTCTTATTTCTTCCTCTTTCTCTCTTCTTTTTTTATTATTATTATTTTTTTATGTCTTCTACAATTATAACACATTGTATGCCTTATCCAGTTACGTTTAATATGGAGCAACAAGAGTTAATACATTGTGATCATTCTATTTCTTTACCACCTACACCCATTGCAAGTGATGATGAAGAAGAACATCATTCACAGAAAACAGTTTCATTAGCTGATTTAATTCCCATTGCATCGGCTGCTTTATTAAAAAACAAACAAACAATACAGCAAGAAGATTCGTCCTTAGCACGAGCTTTAACTAGAGTAAAGATTGGACTGCAAACACATCGATTAAAAGAAAGCTATTTAACAAAAGAATGGATCCGACTTGCTCTAGCGATGCCTGTGAATGCATCCATGATTAATACGGAAAAAAAAGGACAAATATCACGGAAACGAACAAAAGAAATTTCTACATGGTTTGAACACAAATTAAAAAAAAGGATATTAACCTTAGACGAACTTGAAAAGAAAGTAGATGAATTAAGGCGACAAAGACAAGAGGAATCATTAATGAAAGCTATTTAAATAGTTTTATACCCAATGTTTATTTATTTCTCTATTTGAATATATCTATTTTATTATTATTTACTCGTAGTGTATTTTTACCTCTGTTGTGTAATGGTAGTACTGTTATTACTTTATTTTGATTGTTTGCTGCTACTTCAATTATATACATTTGCATATACATATACAATGTAGGAAAGTTACAGGCTTATCGACAAGATTATCATTCGTCATTCTTTTACAAGAAATCTCTTCAGACTGTATAAGCCTCATACACAGTCGAAAAGAATAGCGACACATTCTCTTTGGAACTTGTGTCCTCATTGATATAATATAAAAATCTTGTTTGTTTCAATGTAAATCTACCCCTTCTCCTCATATAATATCTAAACTATATATCATACATGACTAAATAATACTATTTATTTCCTTATCCTGGGTCAAACAAGTAGTGTGAACAGGATTAAACTAGTATTTATATTTGGTAGAATAATCTTTAAGTGATACGACTAAACCTCTTCCTTTTCTTGCACCACGATACACAATCTATTATGTATTCATTCATGTGAGCCCTTTGCTTAATAAACCTTTGCTATTTTACTTACTTCTATCAAGTCAATCATTTCTTGCTTATCATCAAGTGCCCAATTGATCTTATTGTTATTACCAGTACCCAAATCGACCATAATATGTTTATTTCGGAAAAAGAACATGGTTGTGCATGGATCATATAATTCATACATCTATATAAATTCATAAATTATCTTGTAAATAAATAAATATGTACATGTATTCCATAACTTTACCTTATTAAAATCTGGTACTTCTGTAATGTCAACCTATATATAAATTATAATGTGTTAATTACTGAGATGATTCTTTTTTTTTTCAAATTACTTACCAAATAAATAACTGCAAAATTCTTTACTTTTTCTGCAATGCTATACAAAATTTCATCCATTTGCATGCAAATAGGATCCCAATCATGCCCAAATCGAATAACTACAACTCGATCCTCTTCTGATAAAATTGCTTGATCTACTTGCCAACCGTTAGTTAAATGAGGTAAAAAATACTAATGTACTGAAAAGTTAGCTCATTTATTCGAAATCCATTATTTACAATGAAAATACTTGCAGACTAAATAGCAAAGAAAAAAATAAAATAAAATAAAATAGAGTTGATTAGTAAAGTTAACGATTATAAACTTTTTTTTTTATTTAATTACCATCTATGTTAAACTGATTCAAAAGATGAGAAAAAAAAAATCTGTACCAGAGGAGCTTTTTTTTTTTTTTTTTTTTTTTTTTTTTTTTTTTTGTTTAAAGTCGCCCGCCAGACTCTTTATATTTGTATATATATAAAAAAAATACCTTATTTGGAATATGACTTTAAATAATGCATCTTTTACATTGTATATATTGACGCTTGTCAAGTGTAAACAATATGATATAAAAGAAACAGTATTTATTTAGACATAGTACAATGAATATTTCTCGATCAGTTTAAAATAGGTAGGATGAATAGGTGATAAGTTGACTCTATATTCGATCTATAGAAAGGATAAGCCAATCATAGAAATTTGAAATGATATAGCAGCGAGTGATGATAGAAAAATACAAATGTCTTTTATTTTGACATATAGTGAAAGGAGTTAATAAAATAGTGATCATTCACTTGATCCGTACTGCATTGCTCACATAAATATGTATATGTGTATAATGTAGATAGGAAAAAAAAAAGAAATTATATGATACCTAATTATATATGCATCACTTTAATTAAAGAAAAATTCAAATAAATAAAATATATAATCTATAATAAAATGAATCGACGAATTTCTTGTAAATCTCATCTATTTAATGCAACTGATCGCTTCATGTCTTTTACTGTAAAAGAAGAAGAGGAACAATGATCATTTACTTTGATGGTTGCTAAATAGAGTGTCATCATGTTGAATTTGATTTAAACAAAATAATACTTGGAACATCGTGAAGAGGCCAACAACTGATTATTTCTAAACGGTTCAAATCTTTACACATCTCCAAGACTTTTATCATCTTATTTTGATCATCTCCTTTATTGCTATCACAACACCATCTAATTATTAAATCTTGCAATTGTCGTGTATAGTTTGAAATAGCCCATAGCGTATCATATCCTTCACATCGTATAGATAGATGCCTTAGTCGAGGTCCATAGAGCTCAATAGCTTGACATAAGGAGCCCTCTTTTACTTGCTGCAATGAAATAGATAATGCTTCTATATCAGGGCAGTGTCTTGTTAAGGCATCAAGTGCAGCGTCATTCGCTAAAGGGGTTCGATTATGATTGGCACCTAATACAACACAACTTAGATGAGGCATATGCTGTAATAATTCTTGAATGGCATCTATTGTAAAATCTGTCCAAAGTAAATTTAATTCCTTTATGAGAGGATGGGTCCCCGTTTCCATCTTTTCTGTTGCTATGGTAATTAAATTGCAATATTGAAAATCAACATGTGTTAAATAAGGTAAGGATCTCACAATTCGATTGACTTTATGCACGGACAAAGTTAAAAAGTCACGAAAACAAAGCTGTCTCACATTCGGTATTAATTCTTTAGCACATAAAATAGATATAATAAATAACCAGCAGTAATGATGACCCCCTCCTTGTCGACATTTAAGTGTCAAACGATATGTGTAGCGTCTAAGAGTTTCTCGTAAAAATTGATTATGAAGAAGTCCCTCTTCAAGTTGCTTCATTTGGGCTCGATGTCCCAGTTCAATATGACGATAAAGAGTAGGTAAAAAGAGCTTATATCCTATTTTAGATGTTTGACAAAGTACGGCTATAGATT
Source organism: Cokeromyces recurvatus (assembly GCF_025118155.1). Taxonomy (NCBI): domain Eukaryota; kingdom Fungi; phylum Mucoromycota; class Mucoromycetes; order Mucorales; family Mucoraceae; genus Cokeromyces; species Cokeromyces recurvatus. Next base: position 23,932 of record NW_026251428.1, read on the forward strand.
GTCTAGGTAAAAAGACGGCTATTTTTTGTAATAATTCGTTTGGTAATAATTCATATAATTTCATGATAATAGAGGTAAATAAATAGATAGAAAGGAATGAGAAAAAAAAAAAAAAAGAAAAAAAAGAAAAAAGAAATATGATTTCAAGCTGGCTTTGAAGTTCACATGATGATTGTCTATATATTCTTTTTTATCTGATTTTTTTTTTTTAGCTTAATTTGTATTCAAGAGATTCGTTTCTGATTAGTGTATTACTCCCACTAGAAAGATGATGATATACCTCATTCATTATCAAAACGGATAGTTGATTTATGTTATGGCTGATTATTGACTAAAACTATGCTATTCATGCTGGCTGAAACATATCCTATTATTATTCCCTTTATATAAACTCAAAAAAAAAAATCCATTTCAAAAAATAATCGCCTGTTGCTTGAATGAATGTACGGTCTGTTATATCTTCTTTTTTTTTTTAATAGTCATATATAAATATATATGCATATAGGAAATATATAAATATAAATATAAATATAGGAATATATAAAAATGTATTTGTATACTGTTTATAAATAATTTTTTTTTTTTGATTCGAAAATGATCTAATGGCGAGCAGGAACTTTGATGTTATCAAATACATCACGTTCAGCAAGCTCAGCAGCAACTTCATCAATATAAGGCTGAAGATATCTAATATCCTAATGAGTTATAAAGGTGTTAATTCATTTGTTTAGTTACTTCTTCCCCCGCATTCTTTTCAAATACCTTTTCAGGAGTAACCCATTGACTCTTAGGTAAAAGTTGATGTGTTAAAGAGCATTGTTGAGCAACACGAATACGATAAGCACGATCATAAGCTTCACGAGGTTCGGCAATTGCAAAACGACGAAGAGCTTCTTGAACAAGATCGCTTTCTTCAGAAATTAAATCATCATAACGAAGACCTATAAAAATTCAATTAATGATTTCTATTTACATTCACCTAAAAAATAAAAATCGTTTACCAATTTGTCTATAACCAGCAGCACCAGCATATACCTTTGAAACAGGTTTCAACAAACTTGAAAGAAATTTAGAGTTTTGAACAAAGGACTTGAGTGTTAAAGACATTGTGAAGAGTGGGGAGAGATTAGAATATAGATATATTTATATATGAATATTTATATATTAAAAAAAAAAATGCTAGTTGACAAAAAAAAAAGCCCTTACTAACCCCCGCCCCTTTTTGCTTTTGATAATAACCTTTTAATAAACATTCTACCCCCCGCCCTTTCCGGTAACAATAAGTAAATAGTTTGATTGTAATTGGACAGATGAAGTTATCGTCATCATTTACATCGGTAATTAAAAATAAATTGAGCTTTGTCCAATAAGCACAACAATGCCGCATTTCTTTATCATTTATTGCTATTGGTTGATTGGAAAGAAGGAAACTTTGATTCATACAACTAAGATAGCTATTGCTAATAGTAGTGATATTATAATAGGCAATAGCTGCTGATTTTTTATTTTATTTTTTATTTTAATAGTTTGATAATGACTATAAAGGCTGCTTTATCAATAAATGGCTTCCTATTTTTTTTTTAAAAAAAAAGAAAAAACAGTATACAATTCATAGAAATTGTTATTAACACAATCATTGTGTAATGAACAAATGATAGATACTTAAACAATGAAAAGATTGTAAGGAAACTATCTTATGTCTTTGTTGAAATAAAGATGACTAATATTGTTACATATTTTATTATATAACCTATTTGATTTATTCGAATAATGACGAATCCTTAAACTTTCTTAATAAATGAACAAACATATTTTTTTTTTATTGGGGATACACTCAGTATTGCATAAATTGGCTCTTGATTTTATTACTACTACTACTGCAAAATATGTGTATATAATAAGCCACAGTTATGATGGTTGATGTCTTTGTAAAAATGCCTGTTTCAATATTGAATTGACAGGTTGGTATTCTTCATTATCTGATTCCATTTTATCTATTTCCATATTATTGTTTGGCGCTTCCCACCAGCTTTCTCGCCTTTCTGGATCACCAAATCGTTCAATATGAATTGAATGAAGTAGACCATTCATGTATCGATAATAATCATTAGAAGGTTCATGAGAAGTAGTTCTTGTTGAAATGGATATAGTTTTCATTGAATTTGGGTATATAGAGTTGGTTGGAATAGATGATTGACATGGTGTATGATTATGATGGATATTATTGCTATTGCCGATACTCAATTCATTCAAAGTAGATCTAATAAGGATAAAGTTAAAAAAAAATTGTTATCTTAAATACTAGTCATAATTCTTACTTTGATGGTTCTTCATCTTGAAATGGTTTTGATCTTTTCAAAGCTTTTTCAATAAACTCAGTAGATCTTGATCTTTTTAAATTTTTATTATTAGACACATTCATATTGGTATGATTAACTAGAAGGAATGGTGACAGAATAGGGGTATTCCAATACATTCGTGATGACATGAAATAAACATGTATATATAATAAAGAGAAAGAAGTCTTGCTTTAACAAGAAAAAGAAAAAAAAAATTACATATATTTTTGTTGGCGTTGCTTCTTCTTTTTTTTTTTTTTTTTTTTTTGTTTTGTGTATCCAATAAAATAGTTCCTTTTTAATCTTACGTATTACTCGCTTTTTATTTGACAATAAACTGCATACTGTCAATTTAAATCTAGAACTGCTTCTTTTTGATCATAAAAAAAAAAAAAGAAAATATTATTTTAGTAGAATAGTTTTGTATGTTTTACATATAAGAAGCTACTACTACTACTATTATTATTATTATTACTATAATTATAACGGGGAAAAAAATCTTTTTCTTTCTTCTATTTATCGAATTTGAGCTTTTCATTTTGTGCAATAATAACATTATTTTGTAGCTTGAGCCTTTTTCTTTTCTTTAAGGAGAGGGAGGGGGCCTATTTCTATTTCTTTCACTTTAATGAAGCGATTCGAAACAACAGCTAATAATGAGCCTGGCAAAGGTATCTTGATTTGTACATGTTACCACCAACAATCTAAATTCGAAAGAATTCACGCACAATATCCATTGAAATTTATACCTACACAAGGTCATGCGGATCGACTTGCAGTTGTTTACATGTTAAGTTATGGTGGTGGCATTGTCAGTGGAGATACGTTTCATATTGACATGACTATTAAAGAAAATGCCATTCTGTTACTTATGACTCAGGGGAATACAAAAGTGTTCAAAGATCGACATCACCACCATCTTTGGCTTGCATCCATCAATAATTCACAACAAACGCTTCCAATTAGAGATGACTCAAACTCTACGTCTAGTAATACTAAATCAACATCTATTCAAATCATCAATTCCGTTGTTGCAAGTCAAGCTACTTTACTTGTCTTGCCTGACCCTGTTACTTGTTTTCGAGATTCATCCTTTCAGTCACGTCAAGTCTTTCATCTCGCTGATGAACACTCTCAGCTCGTTCTGTTGGATTGGTTTACAAGTGGTCGAATGAAACGAGGAGAAAATTGGTCATTTCGTCATTATTCAAGTCGAATTGAAGTGCGAGTAGCTGATAAGCTAGTTGTCAAGGATGCTATGGTTCTAGAAGATGAAGAATATATGAAAACATGCAATGATGATGATGATGAAACGGCCTATGCAAGTCGACTAAAACCCTATTTATGTTTTGCAACACTCATCATGATTGCTAGCCATCAACAAAGTACGTTGATGCGTTCGGTAGAGAATGTGCAGAGGAAAGCGCAAGAGATGCGTTTAATGCCACTTGCTTTAAAATCGGAAAAGGATCGTGAACTGTTATGGTCAGTGAATCCTATTTTGAAGGGGAAAGGAGTTTTAGTGCGTATAGCGGGTATGACAACAGAATCAGTAAGGGATTTTGTAAAATACCAATGTCTTGGTCAGGGATTTGAATCGATTGTTGGTGAAGGCATGTTTCAAAAAGTGTTAATGTAGTTTTATTATTCATATTTATTTATCTGATAAGTTGATACAGATAATATATCCAATAAAATATACTCAATTCTATAGACATGTTTATTTTTTTTTCCTTTTATTTCTTTTCTTATTAGTCTTGTCTTGATAATAAACAAGTCAAGTAGAAAAAATAAAAGGCATCTTTATATGTAGAAAAAGGGAATAGAAGAAGAACAAACACACTTGAATAACAAGTCTTATTCTTTTAACATGGATTTCAGTTCTACATATTTTTCATATAAATCATGATTTTTAAAGAATTCAATTAAATTCTCTTCTCCTTCATCTAATTTCCATTGGTCCAAGACCTTTTCTATTTGTTCTATTTGCCAGTCTAGAGCGGGTTGATGATGTCTTGCTGTCTTCTCTACCATGTTTGTTCTATGCTGAATGACACAATATAAAATCGATAAAAATATCTTCCAATCCCATCCACTATGAACTAATAATAATTTTTGACATTCTTCAATAAATTCAGATTCTGTCGTCAAGATTTCTTTAAGATCCACAATAGCCCTTGTACAATCATCATAATCCTTTTTTAAGGATTGATATGTCATCATTAAATTAGTAGCATTAGACCAGTTATGATTGATCGAAATGGCTGCACCAATATTCTCTACTTGATGATACCACCCTGAAGGTACAAAGACAGTTTCACCATCCTTTTGATAAATGACAATTTTACGTGCTTTCTCAAAATTTGGAAATTCAGTCGAGTCCACTTGACGAACATCATAGACTCGATTACCATATTTATCTTTATAGAGTTCTTCTTGATTTGGAGGAAAGAAAGTCCATTTCTTGATACCACAAACATTACTTGACCAAGAATAAGATCTAATTAAATTCGTATTTAGATAAAAGATGATGTTCAAAGCTGTTTATTTACTTTTATACATACCTATAAACATCTTCATGTAAAGGAGTAAATGTTGAATCACCACCTAAATAGACAAATCGATAATCATCATTATTATTTTCTTTTAACCAATATTCATTGAGCCAATCATCTACCAAAAAAAAAAAGGAGAGTATACAAGATAGGGGTTTGTTGAATTATTATTGCCTATGCTGTCTGTCTTTTTTTTTTTTAGAATAATGATGATAATACCTTCAAACAAATAAGGAACTTCATAGAAATGGTCATTAGGAAATGCCTTTGCCAAATGAAGATCTTTTAAATAATACAATGAAGGCTTCCCGTCATCGGCTTCCCACATGTCTACAAATTCTGCAAATGTCTTGAGAGTTCTCTGTTGATCAGTAAAATGACGTTCATCGCATTTGGCCACCTGACCTTTCGTAGTTCCAAAATGCTCACGTAAATATTGATAATTAGGTTTAAAACGAGGCTGTAATAGTTCATTCGATGAAGGATCTTTATTATCGTCATTGATTGGAATGACCCATTCCTTTCTAGCTTTCCAATGTTCTGTTAATGAAGGACCAATAATAGCGGGTTTGTTGGGAATCAAATGATTTTTTAAAAAGTCTTGATAACTGGGTGGTATTTCATAATAAGGAATGTCAAGTTCTTCTCTGGTCATTTTATTTGTTGTACAGGAAAAAAAAAAATTAAGGGAAGATTTTTTTTCACAGTTAATTAAAAAAAAAAAGCATTACAACTCAACGAAAAAAAAAAAAAAAAAAAAAGAAAAAGAAAAGAAGACTATGTATATGATCTTATTACTGCTTTATATACAAGTAATAAGTTTTGATAATAGTTCTACTTCTATAATAAAGAAGTTGCTAATTTCTAGTATAAAGATTGCCTTCAAAAAAAAAGAAGAAAAAAATCATAAAGTATTTCCATTATTCTTGATAAGAGTAAAGTCATGAATTCATAAAGAAGAAAAAAAAAGGAGTCTAGTGTTTTGAAACAAATAAATAAAAATAGAACAATACATTCAACATAATAGATACCTGTTAGATAATATAAATAGCAAGGTGAATGTAGCGTCATCTACAGTTAAAATAAAGGATTTCATTTATTTATTTAATTTTTAAGGAGAAGTATAAACAAACAGAAAAAAAGATAATAATGATTTCTATTTATTGAGCATATCCATTGCTATTCTATTGTAACTTTCCACTAGGGTGTAAAAAGCATAATTCTTGGTAAGGTTAGACTTTTTTTTTTTATACATAAACGTATCACATTTAACCCCTTTATTTTATTGTTTAATAATAATAACAAACAAAAAATAAAATGAATTCCTCTGTTCTTTCTTCTTGTTTTATTTTTTTTTTTTACTTATGTTAAGAGTCTATTCAATACTTTATTTGGAAAGCATTTGGTCAAGACCCAAAGCCATTCAAAACGATCCACCACCAAAGCAAAAGTCATCTTCTTTTATTATAAATAATGATAACAGAAGTGAATCTAGTCTCTCACAAGGTATATAACCTCTATACTTTCTTTTTTTTTTTATCTTTTTTAATGTCATGTATATTATTATAGAAGAAGTTTTCTTAAATGATGACCATCTACAACCTATTAAAGATAAGCATAAACAGGCTTTGAGCACAGATGAATCAAATAGCATCTGTAATAAAATACAAACAACTCCATCATTACAAAAAGAGAATGATCTTGTTTCTATCATTGCTACAAACCATTCGTCTGACGAAACTCTATTTCTGCATCAAGAATTTTCGACTGTATTATTATGTCCTCCTGAAATGAAAGCAAGCATTAAACAACCACCATCACCACCACCCTCACTGCAGCAGCAGCAGCAGCAACAACAACAACAACAACAAGAACAACAAGAATCAATTCATCTTTTCAACAAATCTCAAGAAAATGAGCAACAAGAAACAAAACTGTTACCTTATTCTCAAATAGATACTTGGGTTCAAAAAGAAGAGGAGTTACTATTACTCACTAACAACGACACACATCCTCATTCAAAAGGGATTTTTTCACCTAAACGTATTTTATACAAAGCTAAATCAAGTTTGATGATGGAAGAGAATGTATTCAACAAGATCAAGAGAAAGTCAAGTCACTTTTTATTAGATCACAAAAGAGAAAAGAATGATAACGATTTGTTTACTACAAGAAGAAGAATCCTTTCTTCTCTAAAGCTTAACAATTCATCAACAGATTCTTTAAAAAGAAAGTCTTTTCTATCTTTAACAACTGATAAAGGAAAGTTATTTACAAAAAAATGAAAAACACTTTTTCATTTCATACTTTATTGTAAAAAATAATAATAATAATAATAAAAGATTGACAAATCACATGATTCAATGCATTTCATTAAAATTATACAAGAAAATACTTGTATATAAGCATGATCAGGTGTTTGCTGTTATTAGTGGCGGAATTTTTTTTTTTTTTTTTTTTTTTTTTTTTGCTGTCCTATGAAACAATTGTATGTGTATATGTGTGTCTTCAGAAGCTTATTAATAACCGATTTTCCTATAATACTTGAAAAAAATATCACATTCTTTTTTTTTTTTTTTTTGTTTTATCCTATTTTAAGATTAAACTTTAACGATGACATTCAAGGCCGAGAATTTATAATAAGTAGTACATATTTTATTTTATTTTCATATAATTTATTAAGTACTATATATATTCCATATATACATGTGAATAAGATAAAAATATATATACAAACAAAAACAAGGAAATAGGATAGTGGTAATAATTAAAGGAGAAAAAAAAAGATTACATAAAAAAAAAGGGTAATATGAAATAAGGGGAAGGATATGAATGATTAAAATTAGTATTGATTACACTGAAGCAGAAGTAGCAATGGCAGTAGCAGCAGCAGTGGTAGTAGTAGTAGTAGTAGTAGTAGTTGCTGCTGCGTTACCTGTTGTAAGATGATCTAAAGCATGCAGAGTGGTTGATGATTTTGTCACGTCATTTGTAGTAGTTGTAGGGGAAGAAGTAGTCGTTGAATTTTTACGAAAGATTAAATTATCAAAATTAATACTATTAGCTGTCAAATGAGCATGTGAACAATCTCGATGAACCAATAGTAAAGCCTTTAAATTCAAGATTTCTTCTCGCAGTGTTAATGTTTGTTGTTCCAAAGCTCTATTTTCCTTTGTTAAGATATCAACACTGGATTGAAGTTGATTTAACCATTCCTTCTTTCTTTGTCTACATCTTAAAGCAGCTATAATAATAGGATAGGATGGGTGAGAATTTTATCTTAATTAGAAATTACTATATTTGTATATATTGATATTCATACCTTGTCTATTTCTTTCTAAGGCTTTATCGCGCTTTGTATTACCCGTTTTGTGTTGTGTTCTACCACGATGTGTATTTAAAGATTCCTCTATTAAATCTTGTTGAAGATGACTTGAAGGCACTGAGGAATCACTGCTAATACTATTATGTCGGAATTCAGGAGGGGGAGAAGGTGAAGGAGAGTGATCATGATGAGGAGGATGATAACCCATTGAGAGAAGATTATCATAAGGCTGTTGTTGTTGTTGTTGTTGTTGTTGTTGAGAAGGTGGCATTAATATAATTTCATTTCTATTATTCAATAAATAAGAAGTATTATTTGAAGCCATAGCAGCAGTAGTAGGTATGTGTTCAATAGGAGCAGAGGTAGGAGGAATGATATAAGAAGCACTTGTAGGTGGAAAACAACTTTGATTTGTGTTATTATTATTACTACTACAAGGAGATACAGAAGGTGTAGGAGGCATCATAGATGGTTGGGGTGGATAATGATGAGGGGTACTAATAGAATTATATGGAGGAGCGCTTGTATGAATAGTATGTGCCCAAGGTTGAATAGAGGTTACCATAGGTCTTTCAACGAAGATAGGTTCTTGATCTGATAGATCTGAAAATGATTGGTCATTATTCTTCATAATCATTGTTGACATAGAGTTGTTATTAGTTAATTGCATAAAAGGATATAAATATTAAAAAAAAAGGGGGGAGAGGAGAGATTTCTTCAAGTATTATCGCAATAATAAAATAAATTCTATATATTTTTTATAGTCTTTTTAATTTTTTATTAGAACAATCAAATACATAAAGGATAAGAAAAAGAAGAAAATAAACTGGGAAATTTTAAGTTTTTATAATAAAAAAAAAAAAAAAATAACAAATATTTATCTATATTAAAGTCCATATTTGGGTATATTTTTTAAAAAAAGGAAATTAAAATCTTTTTTTTTAACTCAGGACCCTTAAAAGTTTGTTGTAGAAAAAAAAATAGAAGTCCGCCTCCGAATATATTTTTATGATTATAAAAAAAAAAAAAGAAAAAAAAAAAAAAGAAAAGAGAAATAAAAAAATACAAAGAATAAAAAAGAAAAGGAAATAGTAAAAGAAAATAGAATAGTTTATTTATACTTGTTTGTATAGTCTATAAATAATAATTTGTCATTAATGTGCTTATTGTATGTCACAATTATTCTTCTTTTTTAGAATGACCTAAATATTTCGTATCCTAGTAATGAATAGAAATATTAGGGCCAGTTACTAAGCAAAAATACAGAATTAGAATAAACCAACTGAAACCAGAATTCCCCTTTTTTTTCATTATTTTTATTATAATTATACGCTTAATTTATTTTACGACCATTAGCGCAAATAACTCGAGCTAGGGCAACTATTGTTTAATTCAGGGAAAGTAAAAATTATGAGGTTATTTTTTTTTTCTTCTTCTTCTTCGGTAAACATGTATACATTCATTCCTTAAATAAATAAATATATACAAATATATACATATTTATATATTTATATATTAAATGAGAGGCGCATACTATACATACGACTTTTCTTGTCCCATGTAATCTGTAATAAAAAGTAATATTAAAAATAACTTTTAAATCCAAACGAATTAACCCATGCTTATGAGATGTCATTATCTTGAATGTAATTTGTATATTTGGATGTCAGATTAAAGCTTTTTAAACTTTACACATTGTGCTCAATTTATGCCTTTTTCTTGGTGAAACATCATCTGGCGGAAGGCTAAAAAAAATACATTTTTGGGTTCTTCTTCTTAACCACATGATTCTTTCTTATTGAGTAAACTTCTTTTCTCTTCTTTATGCATTCACTCTGTCTATTTCGTGGCTTTGCTAGGGGAAAAAAAAGGGGGGGAGTTGTGGAGGTTAAAAAAACAGAATGGAAATTTCAATTATTGACTTTGAACATTTATGTTGCATAGGATTGAAGTCTATATTGTTAGCTATTGAATGATATTCTTTTTTAAATAAAGTATTTTTTTCATTGGTAATAACAATTATTTAAAAATAAAGATCTCCACTAGTATAGAGTGACTTGTACTTTTATTTGATGTTATTAAAATAAATGAGTCTTTGATATAATCTATTATTACCATTTCATTTAGAGAAGATAATTAATAAATTATTGACTTTACCAATACATTAAATAAAGAGTTTGTTGTATTATTATATCAACCATGAAACCCAAAGGAAAAATAAGACCATCAAACAAAAGAAAAAAAAATTAACTCAGCCTTTTCGATGGCAGTAATAATAATAGTAGTAATCTAATATATTCTATACTTTGGATTACTTTTCTTCCTCGAAAAAAAGAAAAAAAAAATTTCAAGTAAAATGACTTTACATTTTCTACTACTATTCTGAATACAAGGTCGTTGTATGTTAACTATTTATCACAAGCGCTACTGTGACTGTCTTTTTAGCTATTATTTTTTTCCTTAATAAGAGTCTAAAAGAATAAGTTGATCTATAGTAATATTAAGTGAAACAGCTTACTAACACAAATCCAACAAAAAAAAAATAATTCTTCAGATTGTAAATCACGAGATTGTACTTGGTATTAATGCTTTGTAAGCTACTATATATTATTCTACCGTATTGAAGATGAAACTAATATCGTCCAAATAAGGTTTTTTTTTACACGTAAAAAGCTCTCCTTATCGTCATCAGCTTTTTCTTATTTTCTGGTGGATAAGTAACGATATTAACTCTTATATGCATATTGTTTGTATATAAATATCTATTATCCTAAGCATTATCGAAAAAAATAGACTTTTACTATTATAAATTATAGCAAGTATATTGAATGTCTTTATCTTTTATTGAATCATTATCATTACAACGGATGCTACCATCAACAATAAGCTTTTTTTTTTCCCTTAAATACTAAATATATTTTACTCCTTTATAACATAACTCGGGTAAAAAAAAAAGCCAAGAAGGCAGTAATGTTTTTTTTTATGAAGTTCTTTTCCTTTATTACTTGTAAACACTAGAGTGATAGTTTTAAAAGAAGATTTTATTATCTTTGTCAGCTTCGGAAAAAAAAAAAGTATGAATAGTTCTTGTTTCTACTCTCTTCCGCAGAGCATTTAATTTTTGTTGAGTTAAGCTTGTTAATGAGATCATCAATTTTTATACTCGAACAATATAATTAGTAAATTATAAATTTTGAGTGCGTTTTAAAGCGTGTTCATATTGCTTCTAAACGTTTTTTTTTTGTTGTCTTTCTCTATATTTTAGTCACAAATATATCCCCTTATCCTTTTGATAAGTCGTTAATTTCTTGATATATGTTTATACTTTTTGTATCCTAGAAAATTTCTTAGACTCACCTCTTGCTTTGGAAGAGGTAAATAAACTGCTCGGTATTCAATGTCCTTAGCAAAAATTAAATATAATAAATAATAACGGAATTTTATTGTTTTGATTTGTAATAAGAATAATAAATATTAATTTCTTCTAGTAGCATTATTTTTTTGAAGTCGATAGAGAAAAGAAAAGAAATTCTCTTTTATATATATATATATATATATATATATATTTATATTTATATTTATATGTATATAACATATATACTTTCTATATCTATTCATTTCCTCACTCTCTACTAAATTGAAGTTAGTTATTCAGTAACTAAAAATATATTCTTCTTAATATTTGTTGACAGTTTTCTTGCTTATTAAAAATATTGTCTAAAAGAGGAAAATATATTTATATATCTGTGGGCGGGGAATGTACTTTATATTTAATAAACAATAACTATCTTTTTTTTTTTTTTTTTTTTTTTTTTTTTTTTTTTTTATGTATAAACAAATATGGTACTTTGGATATAATTTTGCCTTTTACAGAAATTATTTGACTTTACGGTGAACAAAACCTATTCCGCACAAAAATAATTCCGCACAAAGAAGATAATAGAATATTACAATAACTTAATACAAAGGTAAGCTGATCGCTGAGATAACGGGTAATATTGATGAATTTATATATGAAGATATGTACATGTATTATGTACATACAAATTTAGTCATAATAAAAGAAAAAAAAACATTACTATATGTATCGTATTTCTGACGCGTGCTTTTGTCTTCTTTTATATCTCTTATGTGTATTTTTTTTTTCTTCTTTTTTCAAGTATCAAAATCTTACAGGAACATCTTTCCGAGAAACATAGAGAACAAAATAATAGCAATCATGCTAGTATAATAAGGTCTCGATTCTATATACAAGCAGTATATGATCTTCTTTACAATCTTGACTCGTACATCTATTATAAATAGAGTCTTTTTTTTTTATCTTTATATATAGGCTAGGGTTCTACAATGTAGACCCAATTTACTATCTTTCTTTGCTCTAATTAATAACTTTGCTATTAAACCTTGACTAGTAAGTTGTTTTTGAAAGTTTTGGTTTTCTGTTGGGAGGAGGAACATATACGTGTCTGAACTCAATTCGATATAATCTTAAACTCATACCCTCTCCTCCTCAATAGCAATACTGGGTGATTTATACTAAGTATATTATTTCTTAAAAGCTTACAAAGACAGAATAGAGACTGCTATTGTCTGATGATAAAATTAATAGCAATGACGCATTAAATTAGGTTTTCTCCACCAATTTTAACTTGATAATCGGCTTTTTAATGTTTATTACTATAATAGGAATCATGAATTGTCACACAGCGATCTTGCAGAACTCTTTACTATACTACCAGTAAAAAAAAAAAGACTTTTAAAATATTTTGGTTATCTTGACTACTTTAGTATACTCCCTATTTGAATTGTCTTTTTTTCTTTTCTTTTCAATACTGTAACGCCACTATCATCAGTTCGAATAGTATCATAGAAATTAACTCTACTGATTTTCTTGTTGAATGGAATGCTTTCAACTTTACCAACTTGAACCTAGTATTCACGTTTATTAGTACTATTCCCTCAATTTAAACTTGGTATATTATACATAAGTGATGTAAAAGAAAATCATTCAAACAGGAACATAAAAAAGGAAAAAAAAAAGGAAATGCAGGATTGGTGTCAAAATATTTTCATTACTTATCAAATCCGATAGTGCTCATTAGAAGCATTTCATACAAGACAAGATGTAGTAGAGTATGTGTATAAATTTCTCTTTGAAAGAATTAAAGTAATGTTAAAATGGGTTGTTTAAACTACATCATATGTATAGATTAGTATTGTAAAAGTATACTACACAAGTAAACAAATTTCTGCATCATTTATCCCTTGTACTAGTAATTTTTTTTTTATCCTTCTTTGTGAAGCAACAAATCGAGCATCCATTGCCATTTTTCTCATTTATTCATCATTTACACATGTTTTAAACAAGTCGTTACATCATCAACTTTGATGCTTAAATTAAATAACTAGGGGAGAATGCAAGTGCAAGATCTGATCTCTGATGAGATGGAAAGAAAAAAAAAAAAAGTCATTCAATTAATCACAAGTATTTTTTTTTCGGAACAAAGTTTGATCTTTTTAGTAGAAGCCACAAAAAAAAAAAAAAAAAAAAATTAAGAATAGTTATATTATAAAGTTATCATATGAACGGTATCATCAATTTTAAAGTTCTCATTCGTCATTACTGTCAAACACATCATTTGCACAATTGCTGGACCTTTAGTAGTAATCTTTTACTTTACGAAATTCTAGTTCATTTTTTTTTTTTTTTTTTTGTTTAATCATTATAAATAATTATTCTCATAAAAACAACAACTCTATCCATACACTAAAATATACAAATAAAATAGATAAAGATGAAATAATTATTATTATTAAATTATTTTAAACAAATTCATTTATTTCTTCTTGTTGGCTTCCTCTTCAGCCTTGTCACGAGCACGCTTCTCACGAGCACCAAGAGTACGAGCAGCAGAACGAGCATAACGGAGAGTCATGTAAGCGTTCTTGTTCTTCTCTTCGGCAGTAATAGCACGAGCTTCAGGGGCAGCAGGGATTTGTTCAACAGGGAAGAGAGGACCACGAAGTTGAACAGCAGCAGCGACTTCAGCAGCCTACACAAATAAACACACAAAAGTTTAGAATAAACCTCTTCAAAAAAAAACATAAACAGTATTATTTTTCTTCTTCTTACCTCAGAATCACCCTTCTTGGGCTTACCAGCCTTACGAGGGAAAACAATCAACTTAGCCTTGTAAGCCTTCAAACGTTGAACGTTAAGTTCGAGGGATTCATTGGATCTGTTACGACGACGGTGGTCAACAGCAATACCAATAGTGCGGGCTTCCTTGCGACGAATACCAGCTTCCTAATAAAAGGTAAAAAAAGAACAATAATGTGTGTAAGAAAATCTTTCTCTACTTCTCCTTCCCTCTCTCTCTTTCTTTCTCTCTTTTCTTTTTTCCACCCCCATTTGATTCATTTATTTTTTTTTCTTTGATGATTTTAATTTATCCTTCTTTAAAATTTACCTTGAGTTCTTCAAGAGTGAAACCACGACCGGCTCTCAACTTCATGTTGTAACGAACGGTAGGGCAACGGACAGCAGGACGAAGAAGACCATCGACAGGTCTGGGAGCAATACGACCAGCCTTTTGGACACGTGCAAGTCTTCTAGACTTCTTACGACCAGCTTGATCAAACCAAGTCTTAACGCGACGGTCCCATTGCTTGCGGAAGTGCTGGTTAGGCAACTGGTTGTTGTGCTTCAAAACCATGATCTATAAATGATTATATATATAGAGTTGATTGAAAAGAAGCAAAGTAATTTTTGTTGAAAATTGAATTCAAATTTGAAATGGTACATGTGTATAAATATAGATAGATAGATAGATAGATTAAAAAAAAATAAAATATTTCAGTTAGTTTAATCCTATATCTTGTCTCTTTCTCTCTCTCTCTCCTTTTTTTTCTTTTTTTTTTTGTTCCATGTATAATTATAAATAGATGTATCCATTTCTTTAACGGATGGATGTTATACGTACAAATGACCAGTAGATGAAAAGAGAATGGGCTTAACGATGCATCCACCTGCCCTCCAAAGTACGCAAAAAAAATGGTGGCTGGCGGATTTTAAATTCTTGTTAATTTTTTTTTTTTTTTTTTTTCGTTTTCCATAGTAACCAATTATTTGAACGTCAAAAAAAAAAAAAAAAAAAAAATAAGATCAAAAATTATTTAGGGTCATTTTTATTTATTCCAAGATATAGCTATAAATATCAGTTCTTTTAGTTTACGAACCTTATAATGAATGGTCCTTGATAAACAATTTTTGCAGAGCTGGTATAAATATCCTCCGAGATCTTTTAAAATAAATTTTCTAATTTTTGTCATTCAGCTGATAAATGCTCCATAACCATTCACATTTGCTTTCCTTCATCATATCAATGTTATTATTGCATGTGCTAACACAGTGTTGTACAACTTTTATGAGGAACCTGCTACTCTTATTCATAATTAAACTGCAGGATATAGATCAACATATCTCAAATTAATAATAATTTGTATTGGTTATCTAGAAGTTGTTACTGTAGAAGGATTCTTTGGTAGGATTAATAGAAATAGCAAAAGATCTTTCTTTCATCCACAAATGATAATAGAAAATTTGTTGATTGTATTCCTTCTTATATAACTTATATCACTACATTACTACCAGTCTCTATTACTAGCATAAAGCTTTTGGATATTACAGCTAAATAAACTTTACTAGAAAAAAAAATTGGACTTTTTTTCACAACTTGAATTACGTTAAAAAAAAAGGTTGCATCTTATCAACTTTTTACGATTTGTTAAATATTATATTCAAAATTGCATAGTCACCCGTCAAATAATACTTTGCATCCAAGCATGTAGCCAGAAATAAAGTTAATAGGATACAATAAGTTCCAAGAAATATTTTAAAAGTGGTTTCATGATTAGTCTTGAATCTACAGAGGATATGAAACCACATACACACACACACAAAAAAAAAACTACAATGATACATAACCTGAACAAACTATCTCGTAAAACTCTCCCTTCCGGATTTAAATTTATGCAGCATTTATGCTGCCATTATGAACATTGATATAAATGAGGGGGTAATGGGTAAAACTTTTTTTTTCTTTTTTTAAAAAAAAAAAAAAAAATCCAATAATGCTACTCTTCAGTTTCAGGGTTAAAGAAGATTATTATAATAGTAGCTTAGGTGTTGTACAATAGACGCTACTTAGACTGCTTTACCTTAATATAATGAGTTATAGTCATTTAATTATATAAATACATATATATATCTTTATGCTTCCACTTTGATATTGATAAATTATCTTAAAAATACTTATTTCTTATCTTTGTCCTATCTCTCAACTTATAAAATTTTGATTCATGCATTAAATATCATACAATTGTTGAAGCCTTTACCTAGGAATAATTGAATACATCAAAGACTACCTAGCCACAAGTATAAAGACATTGTGTCTAATTTCTCAAAGTATTTTTTTTTTTTTTTTTGTAAGAGGATATATTTACAAATACACTCGGTTATATATACAAACTAGTTATCGAGGCAAGCGAGGAGATAGTGTACCATTTATTGGATGATTCTATTAAATCAATTGTCAAATACGCAAATTTTCTAAATTTTATTCTATATATATAGATATATGTATATAAAGCAAGCATTCATTACTTGAGTCACTTTTTATATATATAGGAAAACAGCTTTTTGAAACGTTTAAATGTTAGTACAAAGAGTAATATTAACAAAGGTGATTTTGAATCTAGCAAGCAACAAATAAAAGGTAGTTGTGTTTCATTCGTCAAAAATGTCACCAATTGATTACAATTCTAGATTTGCATGGCTACATTATTAATAAAGCTCCATTTTGATAAATTATATGCATGTATGAATGATATCTAATTTTATTTCAATTGGGGCAGCTGGGGCGGGAAAAAAAAAGTTGATAATGTATCAATGGAAAATAAATAAATAAGCAGGATATACACCATGTGTCACTCCCCTCCACTCCACAGCTTGGTACTATTTCTGATGTAAATAGGCTTTTTCTTTATCTAATAAATATATTTACTATCTATTCATTTAGACTTTTTCTCACAAGACCCCCCCTTTTTTTTATCAAGTAAACTTTAGCATTCTTATAGTGAAATGTACATTATTGAATTCATACCAAACCTGCAGAAAAAAAAAATGAAATGCCACCAAAATGGTATCTCCAGTTTCTTTTTTTTTCTTTTTTTTTCATTATTATATTAACTGCTATCATACTTACTTTGTCTTTGGAGCCAATCAATTAGAAAATAGTGCCATCAAGAAAAAACTTTATATTGTTAGAGTATCTAGATATCATTTTAACTGATTCGGTAAATAGTTTATCATAATACAAAAAAAAAAAAAAAAAAAAAAAAAAAAGGATGCAGGAACTGAAGAAGATTCTGTTAACGAACAGTATATCATCTAATAAGAACAGAAAATTTTGCTCGAATAAAATGCAATGAACTGAGAACATGCCTAATTTTGTATTTGGCATATTAGTGTCTTGAGAAACTATTCGAAACTGGTGATTCGAGCCAACTCTTCAGTTACCAAAAAAAAAAAAAAAAAAGTTAGATCTAATAACTTTGCATTCTATTCTTCTCTCTAATTTGTATATTCTTGAATATGCAAGCAACTCAAATTCATCAAGAGTCATTATAATGTGATTTGCAACCTTAGGAAGCAGTTAGTCAATATATTACACTTTGCGTCTTAAGGTTTAAGAGCTCTAGCAGATATATAAATAACTGTAACTATAAAGGTAATGGTAATAATTCTGAGCTATCAATTTTAATAAGCGCAATAAAAATGGATAGATGCCAAGATATATCCAGTGAAGATATTCGATTTCATTATTAATAAATCCTTTGATAGACCCTATATAAGAAGCTATGTATATCTGACATTAGATGGGAGTTTATAAAAGTAATTAATAACAACTGAGTGAGTAAAGTGTATTATACTCATGAACTGTGGAACATGTATATGTCAAATCAAAGAATAGTACTGAATTTAAAATTACCCCTGAACATATTTTGTTGTTTGATTCAGTGCGCTCTTCATAATCAATTCTGATAGGATGTCAGCCTATGAGAGATGCGAGACAGTATTATAAATCTTGTCAATAACTAATGCAAAGCAACATCATCCTTTCATTCTCTAAGCTAACTATAAACGAACCATAGTTCTATCTGCAGGGTTCATTAATATTAATAATAATAATAAACTTCATGACCTCCTGATACTCGTACTCTACTTCAAAGTTGTAGTTGAAAGCAAATGTGAATGGTTATGAAGAATTTATCAACTGAATGACAAAGACTAGGAAATTTATTTTAGAAGATCTCGGAGGATACTTATACCAGCTCTGCACAAACTGTTTATCAAGGACCATTCATTATAAGGTTCGTAAACTGAAAGAACAAAACCAATATTACTTCTATACATAATAGTTACACAAGCAAAAAAAAAAAAAAAAAAAAAAAAGGCACATAATGGCTTGTATCAGGTAATATCTGTTACAGACTGAAAAAAAAAAGTATTACTTTTTTATTTTAACTGTAATATATGCTTACACATGAAAGATGATCTTCATATTTGGTATTAAACTGGCATATAGAATATATTATAATCCCTACTAATTGAATAGTCTATATTGTAAATAAAAAAAAATATAAAAGTGAATAAAACAATACCATTTTTTTTATTATGAAGCACTAGTATGTAGATGAAATATCAATAAGCTTAATTACTGACTATCATATTCTATATGTATAAAATATATTATTTGAAATGTAACATAAATATTAAAATATATATTACGTTACGTACAACTAGAATCTAAATAAGATCGATTAAAAATAATGCTTCTTTATCACCATGCTTTTGTATTGTATAACATATAAAATAGATCATCTTATAATAGTAGCAATGATAGTGGTACTGGATAAGCTTTATTTTTCTTAGCTAATAGACTATTAACAATACATTTGTGAAGCAAGGAAAAAAAAAGGGGGAGCATATATTCAGCATCTTTCCATTTTTTCTTTTTCTTTTTTTTTTATTTATTATGTACCATACTTTAATAGTGTACATTTGATTCTATTATTTATGACAAGTAGTATAAAATATTTAAGACTCTTGTATTTAATTTCTTATTTGTATAACAATCTATTTCCTATTTTATAGAATCTCCCCACATTATTGGAATATATTCTCAATAATACTGCACAATAGATTAAATTTTCCCGAGAAAATATAAATGACCCTGTATAATATTTCATAATATTTTACCATATAAAGTATCGAGAAAGGGTTCTTTTCATATAAATATATATATAACTTCACATACACAAACTTGTATTTATACAATCAAATTTGTTATTCTTCACATCCTATAATACATAAATCGATACTTTTACCAAATATATTTATATAAATATAAATATACATATTTGTATATAAATAAATAAAAAGAATCACTTTATCTTATTTTTTTTTCGACTTACTGTCGATTATTCTAATAAATTCTACTAAAGATTATAAAGTACCGCGCACGCCTAAACTCATGACTCCACATTTTTTTTTCTTTACTAATCTAACTAACAGGAGGCGGAGAAGATAAAAGGGAATTTAGTGATCCTGAGAAAATTTCAACAACATAAAAAAGGCGGGAAGTCATGGAAACTAAAATATTTCTTTTCTTTCCCTCTTCTCCCCCCTTTTTTTCTCTTTAATAATAATAATAAAAAGCATTTTTTATTTATTTGTTTCTTTATATTTTACAGTAATGTCTGACTATAAAGATATTATATCTAAATCCGTACCACTTTATCACCATGAACAAGTACCGTTTCATTCATTTTCAAGACAACACACTTCTTCTACAATGAATAATAATAATAATAATTCTTTTTTTAATGATTCAACAGAAACTTTAAAACAAGAGCATCATCTACAACAAGCAAATCCAATTACCAGTGAATTACAAGATATTATCATGAGCTATCAATCTCAACCTGATTTACTAAGATTGATATTATTGAGTAAATTAGAAGAAGACAAACGTAGAGCAGAAGAAGCTAAACTTAGATCAAAAGAACTCGACCTCTTATTAACACAACAACAAATGATACATATTGAACACCATCATGATAATTCTCTTTTATCATCATTTCAACAAGTTACACCACCACAAAGTAGTAATTCATCTACAATAGACATAAAAGGATATAATAGTAATAACCCTATCATGATGATGCGACGTACAAGTTTTGATGCCGTTTTATCGTCCCCTACACTTTTACAGAACCGTAGACGTGAGTCTACTATAGCTTCTTCATTTACTGCTGATTCAGATGAATTTGATGACAAACTATTTTCACCTATTCCCACATCCTCTATTACCCCTGTCTCTACCGCCACTGCTACTTCTACTACCACTTCTACTACCATTACTACCAATACTCCTACAGCCGCTATTCCTAATTTCTCGCTTCAAATGGAAAGGTAAAAAAAAAAAGCACCCCACGATTTTAATAATTTTATACCCCGAGTTAATTGTATACATTAATATATACATCTATTTTACTTTCAGTTATAATAATAGTTCTACAATGGAAATGATGTCTTTATTAGATAATCAAAAAGCATATAATACAACATCAGCGGCCTATTCAACGTCGAGACTCGATTATGAACCGACATTTAATCCATTAGATATAAATAGTGAATTATGCAATAATTTATCATCAACAGTGGTGGGATATGATTTCCCATCAAAACCACGTAGAAGAAGAGAAATGCAAGCGATTACAAAAATAGTTGAAACTCGAGAATACCCTTATATCGATGGACACTTTTGGAAAAATAACGGTAATACGATTCAAAAGAAAACGGGCAATAAAAGTATTTATTATAAATGTTCAAACAGTAATAAGGTAAATTGATGATATATGTATAGAAATATATACATATACATATGTGTATACATATATAATTTTTTTTTTTTTACTCCACTAAAATTCTCTTCTTCTTCATCACTGAATTCAGGAATGTCCAGTGAATAAAACAGTAACATGGAAAGATCATGGAGAATATTTAATAAAATATCGTGGTGATCATTTACCAGATTGTAATAAAGTTCAAAGAATTGTAGATGTATAAAGTAAAAGATCTTTTTTTTTTTTTATAGAAAGGAGGAGGATAATATTCTTTTTTTTTTGTTACGTAATAGAACGTAATTTTTTTTTTTTTTTTTTTTTTTTGCATTTATAATATTCAAAAAACAGAGTATTAAATAGAGCAACATAATTAATCTCGTAAATAATAAAACTATAGCTTAATAATTCATATCTTTCATTTTCTTGTAATAATAGGCAATTTTGATCTACTGTTCGTATTTTTATTTTTTTTTTGTCGAAAGATTATTTTTAGAGGATCGGCATTTCCTTCTTATTCAGGTTTTATATTATAATAAAACTGTTTTCCTAGTTGTAGCTAAACAACGCGTTACCAGTAGCGATGGTAACTAATTCCGATGAAATTCAAGGTCAATATTAAAAAGAAACATAATTACTTTAGTTATAAAGAATTACTTTATTACTCAATTATTTCATTTTATTTTGTTTAACTTTATTTTGCGGATATTGAATTTTTTTTTTTTTTTTTTTTTTTTTTTGTTTCTTCAATATTTGAAATTTTGTAAGGAATCATGATTTGACATTTATATTTTTAAGATCAGCATTGTTGTACTATTTTTTACTTTTCCTTTTTTTTTAACTCGCTATTTTTATTAATGTTAAAGGGAATGAAAACAGACAAAAAAAATACTTGAGTTCGTTTAAGAATACATGGATATAATAATTGTAGTAGTAGTATTCATTTAATAAAAAAAAGGAATGTAAAGTAATAATAAAAGAGAATTGTTGAAGAAAGAATTTAATTTTAATTTTAGGATGTTACCAAATAAAGCCAATTTAACTAAATATCGTTCTATAATGTATACAAAAAAAAACAAAAAAAACCAACAACAACAACAACAACGACAATAATGATAACACTGATATCAACAACAAAAACAGCAATTATAATAGCAGTGAAAGAAAGAGATAATCTACTGATTTAAGAGAAGTTCTCTGTTAATAAAATTTTCATTGTACATTGGATTTTCCGTTAAATTACTAGATGCTACTTTTTATGGAAATTTTCTTAAATAAGGTGCAACATTTTAATAATTGTCATAAAACCTGCTCTAACATCATTTCCAGGAAAACGATATGTAGGAGGTCGAAATTGCATAATTAAAAAAAAAATAAAACCCTTTACATACATATAAATAGCTTGATGAAATTACTTTTCTTTTCTTTTTTTTTTCCTCTAACTATTATTCATATCTCTATCTACAAATGGTCTTAAGTTCCGTTTTTACTTGCATTTCTGCATGCGTTTTACTTATCCAATCTGTTGCTGTCATCCATGCTGCGCCTACAAAATCATCCAGGTCTCTTAAAAAAACAGGTCATCACTTACATGGTCGATTCCTCCATATTACTGGTAAAAGCAAATTTTATCTTCCTACTATTCATTCTTCTTACTCACACACACACACACACACACTTTTTTTTTATTATTGTTATTAGATCTTCATCTTGATCCTTATTATCGTGAAGGAGCTGATCCCAGTCATTACTGTCATCGATATGGAAAGAAGCGATCTAAAGCAGCTGGTAAATTCGGTGCTTTGGGTACTGAATGCGATTCTCCTGGACCTCTCGTAGAAGCCACTTTCAATTTTCTTAAGAAAGAAATTAAAAATGTTGATTTTATTCTTTATACTGGTGATACGGTTAGACATGTAACGTATCACAGTTACTATATTATTAATGAAAAAAAAAAAAAAAAGAAAACTAATTCAACTTTGTACAATAGGACCGTGATGATAAGTTACCTAGAACAGATGCTCAGGTACTTGAAGGCCATAGATCTATTATCAAATATTTCAAAAAAACTTATTCACATAAAATGCTTTTTGTAAGTTGAGATGACACAGTTCCTTTTATATAAAATTTGACTAACATGATATTAAATTAGGTTCCTACCATTGGTAATAATGACACTTATAAACATAACAAAATTAAAAAGAGAGATCACATCTTTCGCAAACTCAAAGCCATCTGGAGACCTCTTGAACTTGATATTAGAAACGAATTCCTTAATGGAGGCTATTTTACTCATGATCTCATTAAAAACAAACTCAGTGTTATCAATTTGAATACCATGTACTTCTTTGATAAAAATAACGATGTAGACGATTGTGATTCTCCAAATAGTCCCGGTGCAATCCAAATGAGATGGCTTGAAAATCAATTAGAGGCATTAGAAAAGAAGAAGGGCAAACAGCAGGCTTATATTATGGGCCATGTTCCTCCTATTGATGACAATGGTTCTCGAATTTATAAAAGTGCTTGTTATGATCAATATTTCTCATTGCTTGGTAAACATGGTAGTGTTATCGCAGGTCATTTTACTGGCCATACAAATGGTAAATATATATATATGTATACAAATATATCTATTGCACCTCCCTCCTAATTTTTTTTTTTGAATTTATAATTCATTTATTAGATGATAATTTATATGCTGTTGTACCCGATGGTGATGGTAGTTACGAATTTGTAGCTGCTAATGATAAAAGCGTGAGACATCGAGAAAATGATTTAGAAAGAGCAAACGTTCCTCTCTTCAATGCACCCTCTGTTATTCCAGTGCATAATCCTGCTATTCGAGTTTACCATTATGAGACACAAAATAACAAAAGACGTCCTATAGGTACAATTACTGATTGGGATCAATACTATGTTGATCTTGACAAGGCTAATGAACATGGACAAGCTGAATACCAATTGGAATATTCTGCTTCTAAGCTCTATAATGTGGATTACTTTGATGGTGAAGACCTTGGTCAAGCTATCTTGAATATTGCAACAAATAAACGTGCTCGTAAAATATACAACAAATACGCTAAGGTCTCTACTTAAAAGAAGAAAAGAAAAAACTTTATTCCCTTAGACAAAGAGAAACTATTCTTCTTTCCTTTATTTTATTTTATATACATATCCCCCTCCCTTCCCTTACCAATTTCAAATATTATTTATATCCTATTCTATTTTGTACATAGTTAAATATATCATAGATTGTTATTTAAAAATCCAATAAATGTATTTTTTTTTTCTTTTTAGAACAATGAAATAAAATGGAAGCTGCTGTTTCTCTTAAGGTTAGGAGGAATGAGACAACTGTAATAAGTAATAAATTTATTTTTTATATACTAATATTTTATTAACAATAATACTATCATTACTAATATGACCTACTCAATAATTTCTTTTTCTAAAATATACAATACATATAGTAAACAAGATATATAATATTAACTAATCGTAAAATCACACAGCCTCTCCTTAATCTTTTTTTCTTTTTATATGTATATACATATATAAATTAGATCAAGTAGACCATTTACTACTATTCTATTCTAATTATTTTATCAACAGAGTCTTCTTCTCTTGGAGAACCTAATAATACTACTCAGTTTAATATATTGCAATTATTGATTATGTTTTTTAAAAAAAAAAAAAAAAAAAAAAAAAAAAAAAAAACTTTTTTTCCTATATTCTATCATAGGGAAATTTTAAAACTTTTCATCATTTTACTGCTAAAAATAAAAGGTTTCATAGTCAACAAATATTTAGATGGTAGCTATTATAGCATTTTAAGAAATAAAATAAAAGAGATATATGTTCATACAATTAGTAAAACTTTTATCATTGGTTTGACGTGTATTCTATATTCTTCTGATTTTATGATATTAAAAGTTATATATTGAATAGGTTTAATCAATGATAGCAAATAGACTAAATGACCTCTGTTTCTCCGTCAGTCCATTCATCTCTCCCTCAAAAAAAAAAAAAAAGTGAACTACTAATAAATGCTTGAAATGACTATTTACATAAAGGATATAGAATATAGTTATGTCTTCAAACTACATTTCGCTCCAAATATTGCATATATTTTATACGATAGAAAATCTTTACCAATAACCATAGTTACATAGTAATCTATATGTATCATTCTTAGTGACGTTTCTATGGTATTCTATCAAAATATCTCTATAATACTCTGCTAATACATTCTATTACTGTGCAAAAGACGATATATTATTTGTTAATGTATTTTTATGATCCATATTTTGCTTTTTAATATATCGTGCAAAAGTACTTTACGTCAAATATGATGATTTATGTCTCGCACGTTATGTTTAATACATGTATATTTATTTATATATGTATATGTATATACTATAAAAAGAAAAAAGAAAGCGTTTTTATACATATGATTATTCACTCAATGAAATTGCTTCATAAAAAAAAAAAGAAGTAATGCTGGTTATACTATATCTCTCAAAAGGGGAGCCATCATTCTATATATAACTATTTAATAACAAAGGCACTAGAAACATATTCTCTTCTTGAGTATAATAATAAAGAGTTGTATTGACATGTGATTCACACGCATATGATATATGTTCATTCATAAACTTTACATCATAAGAAATAAGTAGAAATATGTTAGTAACTTATGATGATATATGTAAATTTTGTTCTATTGATAACATTACTTTTATTTCAGTAACATATATTGTCTAAATTACTATGAAATTTAAAATGCTACTTTTTTTTTTAAACTATTTACATCATTCTTTACTCTAAATTAGGTATTTTAAGGTAAATATAAGGCTGATAGGGTCCCTTTTACTACATTATTCTTTACTATACAAGTAATAATAGTAATTATAACAGAGCAAGTTATTTTCTTCTCTTATTAAATATAATTTTATACGATAATATTGCCAATTATGATCATGTATAATTATCATTTATCATAATATGACATGCTTCATGGTAATAAATTCATTACATAAGCATGCTTTAATAACTTGTTCTTTTATGCATACATAAACATAACCATTCCTTCTAAAATCGTAATACATGTGTATATATATTTAGGGTAACTCATTTATTTGCCTCTTATTATTATCATTATTGATAGGAAGGACAAATGATTCCAAAAGGGAAAAGTTATTAGTTTATCTTTTGTTATTTAATATATCTGTGAAAAAAAAAAGCTTATATTTCTACAATATAAATAGTTTCCCCTTCATTGTTAGTGCCCTTTTACAGAACTTTCTATTTGAGTCATCTTTATTCAAGTGCAACACTAAATATAATAAAAGGTGTGAAGAGTGAATAATCTTTTATTTTCCCTTTTTATACATTATCCGCACGTGCAATTACACACGTAAAAAAAAAAAATTAAGATAAAGGTTAAATTTGTATTTTTTTATTTTTTTTTTATTTTCCCCGCATACTAATTCTTACAAAAAACCAAAAACCAAAAAGAAAATGTCAGATATTCTTCATTATAGCTCTCTGGAAAGTATTCAAGATCATGTTAGTCATGTCCGACAAATATTTCTTACTGGTAAACCTCGAGATTTAAAATGGCGTAAACTTCAACTTCAACGATTATATGATCTTGTGAGTGAAAATGAGGATAAGCTTTATGAGGCATTATCCAAAGATATGAACAAGCCATTAAATGAAGCCATGAGTGGCGACATTGCACCGATTCTTGATGAATGTCTTTATTTTATTGATGTAAGGATTATACACAAGCTATTTTATTTTTATTTTATTCAACATTTAATATATAGCATCTTGACCAATTGGCACAAGATCGTAAGGTTGTTCCAAGATCAAGTGTTAATAAAATGGAAAAAGTGATTATTCGTAGAGATCCAGTGGGAGTTGTGCTTATTATAGGTTCTTGGAATTATCCTATTCAGGTATATTTATATACTATAGTATAAAATGATTATAATTTAATTATTTTATACATATATAATTTAGTTATCATTAGTACCTTTAGCAGGCGCTATTGCTGCTGGTAATTCAGTTATCCTCAAAGTAAAATATACATACAAATAGATATTATATAGCAATTCTATTTACATATATACATATAATAGCTTTCTGAAGTAGCACCTTATACTGCAGCAGTTATCACAGAATTATTTCCTAAATATCTGGATACAAGTTGTTATAGAATTGTTAATGGTGGTGTACATGAAACAACTGCACTTTTAAATGAAAAGTTTGATCATATCTTTTATACTGGTAATAGTACAGTAGCCAAGATCATTATGACAGCTGCTGCGAAACATTTAACGCCTGTTACACTTGAATTAGGTGGTAAATCGTAAGTATGAGTGTATAAATGTATATGTATGCATATATAGAACAGAGTATCTTACATCATACATATACATATCCTAGTCCTGCCATTATTACTCCTGATGCTACAAATATTCCTTTGATTGCAAATCGAATTGCCTTTGGTAAACTCTATAATTGTGGACAAATTTGTATCGCAGTTGACTATGTTCTTTGTCCAAAGTCAAAATTAAATGAATTTATTACTTGTTTCAAACAAACTGTTAAGAATTGGTATGGATCCAATCCTCAAAAGTCCAAGGATTATGCACGTATTGTATCTGATCATCATGTTGAACGTATAAAGAATATGTTAAATGCTCGTAAAAGTGGTGATATTGTCTTTGGAGGTGAAATTGATAAAGAAGATCGATATATTGCACCTACTTTAGTTGTCGATGTTAAAGAGAATGATCCTATTTTAATGGGAGATGAAATATTTGGACCTATTTTACCTATTATTACATATCAAGATGTAGATGAAACTATCAGAATTATTAATAAGAGGTAAATAATCAATAATGTGACTTCTTTTTTTATTAGTTGGAGTTATTAAATGCTAATTATATCATTCACAACAAGGGAGCCTCCTCTTGCACTTTATATCTTTTCAAATCAACGAAAAATAATAGAAAAGGGTAACCAATAATGACGTTATTATTATTATTATTAATAATAATTCTATTTAACATGATTAGTCCTGAGAAATACTCAATCAGGTGGTGTTTGTGTAAATGACTGTTTAATGCACCAAGCAGGTAAAAAATAAATAAGAGTATGTAGACTAATAAGCATATTCATATAAAAATTTACTTTATTTGTATAATAGAATATAGTATACCATTTGGTGGCGTAGGTGCTTCTGGAATGGGTAATTATCATGGTGAAAAATCCTTTACCACTTTTACTCATGAACGATCTATGCTTATTAAAAAGCAACAAATGGAATCCGCTCTTCGTGTTCGTTATCCTCCTTACAACGAGCGTAAATACAAATTATTACGTCTTTTGATGGTTAAACATCCTTTATTACTCAAATTGAAGGCTTATCGTAAGCCAATCATCGGTTTATTTGTTTCCATTTTGATTTATTATTTAATGAGACAAAAAAAATAAAACATGTGACCCCTTTTATTTTCTCACGCTTTCATTGGCTGTTATTGATACCTATTTACTTATTCAACCCAAGTTTCAAATATAAAAAGAAGAGGAGAAAGAAAATGTGTGTGTGTAAGAGAGAATTTAATTTTTTTTTTTTTTAGTCTTTTTTTTTTTATTTTTATTTCTATTTGAAAAGGAAGCATGGAAAATAAATTCTTAAAATCAAATCAAGTATCAGTGATTGGTGTCCCTTTTAATGGCGGACAACCTCGTGAAGGAGTAGAAGAAGCACCTATTCGACTTGTAGAATTTGGTTTATTAAATCAAATAGAAGAATTAGGATATTCAGTTGAATATGAAGGAAATGAAGATATTCAAAAGTTGAAGCCAGCAGAAGATCCTATTATATTCAATTTAAAACAACCTAAATATGTATCTAATGTCACCCAAGTTGTTAGTAAGCAAATTGAAAATCAAGCTAAACAAGGCAAATTCGTTTTAACTTTGGGAGGTGATCATTCAGTTGCTCTTGCTACTGTATCTGGTGTATTTAGTGCTTATCCTAATGCATGTCTTATTTGGGTGGATGCACATGCTGTAAGATAGTATAGTATAGATAGACACATTTTAAAAGCTTTACTAATAATGATAATAATAACAATTAGGATATCAATACACCTTCTACTACGGATTCGGGTAATATTCATGGTTGTCCTCTTAGTTTCTTAACTGGTATTGCAGATGATCATCCTGACTTTAGATGGGTTAAACCTCTTCTTAAAACAAATCGTTTAACTTATATTGGTTTACGTGATGTTGATCCAGAAGAAAAGAAGATTCTTCGTAAATATAATATTAAAGCCTTTTCAATGACACATGTGGATAAATATGGCATTGGCAAAGTCGTTGAGATGGCTCTTGATCATGTTAACCCTAATAGAGATTTACCTATTCATCTTTCATTCGATGTGGATGCCTTGGATCCTACAGTCGCTCCTAGCACAGGCACACCTGTACGTGGTGGCCTCACATTCCGTGAAGGTCATTATATTTGTGAAGCAATTGCAGAGACTGGCTTATTAGTGGCAACTGATATTATGGAAGTAAATCCTACTTTAGAAGATACTTCATCTGTATTCCAAACAATTCAAATTGGTTGTTCACTTGCTCGTTGTTGTTTAGGTGAAACTTTATTATAACTGTATAGGTCTTATTCTTCTTCTTTATTTATTAAAGTATATATTCTTTTTCTTTTTTTTTTTTTTTCTTTTTTTCTATTTTTCACACGATAATTACCAAATATGGAAATCTTTTTAAGGGGTTCATTGAACGCGGGATTGGTCGGGAAAATATTCCGTTATCAAAGAAAAAAAAAAAGTATTATAATAGTACACTAACGATATTACGTATCATTATAGACGTGATTATCTAATTTATAAGATACTTTTTATTCGATTATCATTTTAACAAAAAAGGAAACTTTTTTTTGTCTTTTTTTTTTAAAAAAAAAAAACAGATAACAAAATTAATTTATCAGATTGATTTTCATTATTAGAAATAGTAGTACATCTAAAATTTTATATTAAAAAAGTAACAAAAAAAAAGGTTTTAATAATAAAACTGTGTTATTGATTTTTTTTTCCTTGTATAATAATATTTATTTTTAATAATCATATAAAAAGTTACTACTGCTTTTTATCTACTACAGAGGTAAATATTTTTTATTTATTCATTTACTACAGTGATAGATATTTTTTTTTTAAAAAACAAAAATGTTTATATTATTTCTACTTCAAATCCAGACAATGTTAGTTTTTTTTTAGACGAATCATAATTTATTTTCAGATACTTAGCTTACCTTTTTTGGAAGAAGCGAAAATGGAAATCAGACAAAGGAACTCAAGAAATTAAATTGAGACAAAATGTTAGACGAACTAAAATGCAACTGTAGGCTAACAGGTCACTTATTTTTTTTTTTTTACCTCCTGCCTACATGGATGCTACTTGCGAACAACGTTAAGAAGGTTTAGCTAGCGTATTATAAAAAAAAATTCCATCTTTTAGTGTTGA
Source organism: Cokeromyces recurvatus (assembly GCF_025118155.1). Lineage (NCBI taxonomy): Eukaryota > Fungi > Mucoromycota > Mucoromycetes > Mucorales > Mucoraceae > Cokeromyces > Cokeromyces recurvatus. Next base: position 54,684 of record NW_026251428.1, read on the forward strand.
TTTAATTGTATAATGGGAAACCAATTTACGACTGCGCTGAGCAAATTGAAGGATTTTTTTTTCTTCGATTTAGGGGTAGATTCTTAAAAACAGTCAGCTTCTTAAGCATTCGTACCATTATAACACTACACGATGTAAGAGTGGGGCTCAAAACTCATTTTTTAATCATAACCTATATCAAACCTTAGGAGCCAAAAAAAAAAAAAAGGATCCGAGATCTCTTTGTCTCTTTAAACTGACAAGTTCATATCTGTATTCAGCCAGTCTAAGAGAAACACAAATAAGTAGATAGTCTGCGCTTGGTTTATATAACTAATAAGCAAGACATCTTTAGTGATTAATCTTGTGATTTGATTTTCGATATATCATATCTTAATCCTATTGTATTAGATCCCAGATCGATAATTATGTATAGCATTTTTGCTATACTATTTCTTCCTCTCTCTTTTTCTGTTTGTCTTTTATTTTTTTTTATCTTTCTTTTATTAATGGCACGTACACCTATATATCCTGAAGCCGAAACACTCATTGCAGCAAAAAAGCTTGCAAAACAAGAAAGCATTTTGAAGCTTTGGAAAATTTACTGCAAAAGAACAGGCTATTTTTGAACTCTATATACACAGATGGATACACTTGCAGAGTCTCATTTTGTCGAAAGACAAGTGAACCTTCTGAGAGTGCTTCTCTTCAATTAGATGATTTCAATCAAGAAGAGATTCATAAATATTTCAGATCGTGCACCGTAGACCCCGGCCGTAAAGAATGTATTTTGTATCTTATCGTGGAAACAATGATATTCAAAGTCTTTCTAGTGCAGAATATTACAATATGATGGTCAATACGAATAGACTCAAAAAAGAACAAAAAGGAAAGCAATAATTAGGCTTAACTAAAATTGAAACTGATATCCCAACACCTAAAACAGTATCATCAGAAGATTACCTTCAACATGTGTTATACATGATGGAGCATATGAGCCGCTTATTTGAATTTTATGGGTTTAACACTGCAAGATACCGATGGAAAAAATACGTTGGCTCTCAAATCGCTATAGAATCAAGCGTCAATATTTTGTTAAATGGAGGTAATAAGTATAACAAGAATAGAAGAAAGAATACGAAGAGAAACGGAAGAAAAAGAAGAAAAGCCAGAAGGGCTGGAGATAAATCAAGAGGAACGAGCGGCTGCCAATTCACAATTGAAAAGATGTAGGAAGAACAAGAGCTGTTTCGAAGAAGGCGATCGCAAGAAAATGCCTCTTGTAATCTTTGGTGATGGCCTTCAAAACAAGAATCACATCAAATTCAAAAGTCTTCGACACGGCGTTTCAAGCAAGATGTATAGGCAATTAAAGCATAGAGAGAGATTTGGAGAGTTGTTACTTTTAGATATCAATGGGTATAAAACCTCCAAGGTTAGTACAACGATGTTTATATATCACATGTTCTAAACAGCATCCTTATAGATCTGTAACTCTTGCTTGAAACAAGACCTCAAGAATCTGAAATGTGGGGAAGGAGACGATGTCAAACGAATCCATCAAGTATTGAAGTGCAACACTTGCTATATTTTTTTGGAATCTTGATGTGATGGTATCCAAGAATATGTTTCTGATTGCTTCTTCAATATGGAATGTGAACGATCGCCCTACTGTCTTCACACGACAAAGCGCCACCTCCAATATGGTTGCCACATCTCACTCCGATAAGGTGCTGGCTTAAAGATTTTACAGGTAACAATTTTTTCTTTTCTGAATCTCAACTGAATTTCCTTTTTATTCATCCAAAAAAGGTAAACAAACTATCTGAAAATTACTGTAGCTAAAATTAACTCTTAAAATAGAATAAATCTTAAATATTAATAATAATAATTAAAGCCAATCATTTTTGCTTATTAATAAAGCTTTTTTTTATTGGACAAAAAATTAGAACATTCTCGGGTTTTATTTTATTTTATGAGTACCTTCAAATTCAATTATCTACAAAGATGGAAAAGGTAGAATGTTCAATGAAAAAGGAGATGAAATTACAGTTTTTGAGATGGATGTCGATGAAGTTAATTATCCATTAAATAATGTTATAAACTTTGATCAGCATTTAGATTACGAATCACCTGAAAAGTTTATCAAGATGGAAAAAAAAAGATGTTCTAAATGAACGTGAAGATAAAGTCATATTTAAAGAAACAGATAAAGGGGCTTGTAAGACTTACAGGAAATATAAAAAGGAGGATATGAAATGCTCTTTTCTTTTTTTAATATAATTAATGAAAAGTAAATGTCAATCCGTGGTACTGCGGCAAAAATCAAAATTCCTAGCAGTACTGCCTATTAATTTGGTATAAAAAAAGGGGTTAAGAGTTTAAATAATGATGGTGAAATTCAAGCAAGGAAGAATGGTAGTGGCAGACCATTGATATTGAATGATATCCATAAAGAGTTTCTTATTAGTTTGATTGTTGAGAAGTCTGATTGTGTTTTAAATGAAATGCCGGAAGGATTAACCAACCAATTTAAAGATCTTGAGATATCAAAGAACCTCCTTATATACTTATGTCACTAAAAAAGTACAGGGTCACTCTAAAGAGGGCTCACTTTCATTCTGTAGAAAGAAATAGCTTTGAAATAATTGAGGAGAGATATCAATGGGTTAAACACTGGTAAGAAACTGATCTGGATTATGAAAACAACTACGTATTTATAGACGAGGCTGCTTTTCATATAAATATGAAACGTTCTGTTGCATGGTCGAAGAAGGGAGAGCGTGTCGTAGTTGTTACCCCCCAAAACAAAAGCTAGGTCTACAACTATTATCGGGGCTATTTCACCTTAGGGTGTCGTGAATGTGAAGGTGAAAAGTCCCAAAGTTATAGCCGCATCAAACAGAAAAAGAAAAGTAACAGGTAACAACTCGGGAGCTAGTGCAAAAGGGAAAGGTGATACAGTTACTGGCCATTACTTTAATTTTATAGCCAATACATTAGATATTATGGATAAACATGAGGAAATTAAGAGTCATTACATAGTAATTGGATAACGTATCTATTCATAAGCACTCAGATAGAAGAAATTATATTGAAAGTCGTGTTTATTTGCCCCCCCTCCCTTCCTTATTCTCCTAAACTAAATCCAATTGAACAATTTTGGTCTGTTTGTAAAACTAAGGTTAAGAGAGAAGCTCTTTTAGAGAAAAAAAAACATTAACTACACGAACTCATAATTCTTGTAATAGCATAATTATAAGTGATTTAAAAGGTTTCTGTAAATACTCTGCAGCAAAGTTTACTGATTGTTTGGAGCGTAAAGCTATTTAATAAAAGAAAAATAGTTTGTTCCAATAATATTCGAAAATAGTGTATTTAGTAGTGATTGTACTATGTAATTCAAAAATAAATAATAATAGTAGACATATGATGAGCATTTTGATGTATAAACGATTTAACAAATTATTAATGTCATCAATATTTACATGTTCAATGAATGAACTTTCATTACTTTTTGATGATTAGTAATAATCAATTTTTGTTTAAAAAAAGTAATTAGATCAAGTTATAATTTAATTGTGTATGTGTGTGTGTGTGTCTTTTTACAACTATATAATACTGTATATGTATAATTTAGTGACTCTGATAATTTTATATACTATTTGGTAATCTAATTTATATACATTATAGAGGCATCATTTTATTTACATTTTATTATTAAACACATAAGCCTATTAAATATTTCTTTTTTATATGTCGCAAAAAAAAAAAAAAAAATTACTTTACATGCATATATAAGCTAGCCTTATGTGCACCCCATTCATTACATTCTTACTGCCACTGTTAGTTTAATAATATTAACTTTTTTTTTTTTTTTTCTTACAAAGATATAAGCATTTAGGGAAATGAATAAAGGCCAACCTAAAAAATTTAACTTTGGTTTTGGAAATAAAAAAACGACATCCGCGTCGAATGAAAGTAAACGAAAGGCTACTGAAGTATTGGGAGAGGAATCAATCAAGAAATCTAGATCCAATACTGTGCTTCATGATGACGAAGATGATTTTTTAGCAAGTGCCGGGATTGGTAAAAAGAAGAGTCTAAAACACATAACTTATATTAGACTAATAACATATACATGTATAGCTAAAGAATCTTTAGAGAAACCAGCTCAAAGTGATCAAAAAGAAAAAGAAGAAGAGGAAGAGGAGGATCCATTAGATGCTTTTATGGCTGACATAAGTGAACAAGCAAAAACACAAAAAGTAGAACCAAAAGTAAGAATTAACATTTAAAATTATTATTATTATTATTTTACATTTTCTTAATGTTAAAAATTAGATTCGTAGAGATGATATTGAAGATGAAGATGAATTAGAAAGTTATGTACGTCACATGAAAGAAAAGGGCATCAGTGTAGGTGTTGCTAACCAACCAATGCCCGAATATGATGAGGTAAAAAAAAAAAAAAAAAAAAAACTCTTCAAAATGAGATCATTTTATACCTGTAAACTTAATAATTGTAAAAGAATGCAAATTCAGATGATGAAGTCTATGCTACAGCTGCAGCTATTGATGCACAACTCTCTGATAACGATGAAGACTTTACAACACAAGCTAACATAAAAAAGGAGATTGAGCCTTTACCACGTGTAGATCATGACAGTATCAATTATATTGAGATTGAAAAATACTTTTATGAGGAACATCCTGACATTGCTGCACTTGATGACGCTCGTGTTCAGCAAATTCGTAAAGAAATGGGTGTTCAAGTTACAGGACATGATGTAGCTAAACCCTGTATCTCCTTTGGACATTTTGGGTTTGATGAAGATTTGATGAATGCAATTGTAAAAGCAGGATATACAGAACCTTCAGTTATCCAACGACAATCAATCCCTGTTGCTTTGGAAGGTAGAGATATTATTGGTATTGCCAAGACAGGTTCGGGTAAGACAGCTGCCTTTGTGTTGCCTATGTTGATACATATTATGGATCAAGAGGAACTTGTTAAGGGGGATGGGCCAATTGGTTTAATCTTGGCTCCTACACGTGAATTAGCAATACAGATTTATCAAGAGACACGAAAATTTGCAAAAGCCTATGGACTGAAGTAAGTAAAAACGTGAAGACCTAATCACATAAATTGCTTATTTTTCTTGTAGAGTTGCTGCTGTATATGGTGGTGCTTCGAAATTAGAACAGTTTAAAGACCTGCGTAGTGGAACAGTTGAGATATTGGTAGCTACTCCAGGTCGTTTAATTGATATGATTAAGATGAAGGCAACCAATTTAAGACGCGTGAGTTATCTTGTTTTGGATGAAGCAGATCGTATGTTTGACCTTGGCTTTGGTAAGTAATATAATTTACTTTTTTTTAATAGTAAATGAGAGAGAGAGAGAGAAAGAAAGCTAATCAATTTATATAGAACCACAGGTTAGATCCATTTGTGACAATGTTAGACCTGATAGACAAAGTTTGTATAAATATCATTAAAAGGGACAAAATTGACTAATATTTTTATTATAGCTTTACTCTTCAGTGCAACATTTCAAAAGCGTATAGAAGCATTAGCTAGAAATGTGACCACAGATCCCGTTCGTATTCATGTAGGTACAACAGGACAAGCTAATGAAGATATTACACAAATCGTGCATGTATTCGAACAAGATGAAGATAAATGGAACTGGCTTCTTAGACATTTACCTGGATTCTGCGTTGGTAAAATAGTTTAATGTACTACTATAGTGTATATTTTTTTTTAATTGTTTATTTTCAATAGATGGTAGTGTAATCATATTTGTTGGTAGAAAAGATGCTGCTAATATGTTATCCAATAATTTAAATCAATGCAATTTTGCATGTAAAGTATAATTTCACAATGGTATATTAATTTTTATTTTCTTTTTTTTGTTGAAAAAAACAAAAAACAAACTTATTTTCTTTTTCTTTCAGGTGTTGCTTTACATGGTGATTTACAGCAATTTGAAAGAGAACAGGTCCTTCGTGATTTCAAAGTTGAGAAAGTAAAAATATTAGTAGCAACAGATGTAGCAGCAAGAGGTTTAGATATTAAAGCAGTGAAAAATGTTGTGAATTATGATATTGCACGCGATATTGATTCGCATATTCATCGTGTGGGTCGAACAGGACGTGCTGGAGAAAAAGGTACAGCCACTACTTTAATAACTCAAAAAGAAGATCGATTTGCAGGTGAATTAGTAAAGCATTTAGAGGCTTCAGGACAGCCTGTTTCTCCTGAATTAATGAGTCTAGCGATGAAAAATCCAAGATTTAGAGATTCAAGGAATAGAAGAGGTGGTCGAGGTGGTTTTAGAGGAAGAGGTCGAGGAAGAGGTAGAGATAGAGATAGAGGTCGAAAGAGTGGAGGTAAATATAGATTAGAACTAATTGACAAAAATCCTAATTTTATATAAAATGAATAGATATTATATCTTCTTTAAATAAAGAGCCTATCCGATTTCAAAGGTCAAGTACAGATAGCTTAGGTATTCAATCATCAACATCGACACAACAAAGAAGGAGTCGATGGCAATAAATATTATTATGTTTTGAATAAATTTATTTGAACAGAATTAGTAGCAGTATTTTTTTTTCTTTGCATAGCAAAATAATTAACTCCGTAGCCAATATAAATTATTCTTCATTCTTTTCGTCTCCTCCCTTCCCTCCCTCCCCCCCCTTTTTTTTTTCTTATTAAAGTTTATTTGTAAAATGCCAAATGAGCCCATCTTGATTTCTCGGAAACAATCATCTAATACTACTTCAAATAGTTCACCTCCTCCTTATTCTAATATCTTAGATGAATCTGTACATTCAACAGCAACGAGAATTAGTCCAACCCATTCTCATTTAGATGATAGATCAGCACAAGATGATGTAACTGTTTAGTTTAGTTAAAATTGACCCTAAGCTTATATCTTTGGTTTTATTTTATTTTTTAGTCTGCAAATCTGATATCTTCACTTCGATTAAAATTAATAACTTCAAGTGCAGATAGTTGGCAAACAACTCCATATGAATGCAGTTGTGTATTAGAGGACCGTTTTTTATTATTAGGATATTATGATAGATTACAATTATTAGATTTAAAAAAGCCAGGAGATACACTAAGAACGATTATATGGATACGAGTACGACAGATGATTGTGATTGAATCCTGTAGACTCGTCTTGATGATAGCAGGACGATATAAACAAGTAAGATGTTATTCGTATGATGCACTTTTACGACTTGTATATGCTGTGCTTTCACTAGATTGGTCAGAAAGGCGTGATAAACAATTTGATGTGCCTACTCAACAAATATGGGAGCAAATCACTTCACGATCAGGTAACAAGTTATCTGATGAAGATCACTGCCCTTCCACAAACGGATTCAGCTTAAATTTAAAAGAACGTTTAGTGAAGAAACGAGAAGAAAAAAAAATGACATCAAATGAACCGCTTGTTTTATGCCCCGGTCTTATTAAACCATATTATATCTACAATAAATGTGTCCTTCAAGACTTTTATTATAAATTACCCGACTCTCGTGATGCACAATGTTTAAGGACCTATCAAACAAGTACTTATCTATTTATTGCTATTCATTGTCGTGATAAGATTATCCTTTGGCAACGGAAGCGTACTCACATGCCATGTTCCCTTTTTCGACTTAAAGTCTTTTGGATTCCAACAGAGGCCAAATTAATTTCGTTTGCTGATGATCGAAGTGCCTTGAGATCTATTATTGCTGTGTTTGCAAATGAAGCAACCGTCATTGAACTTCGAGATAGCAAAGTCACTACGGTACCCATCGATCCTACACTTGAACGTATTTATCAAACAACCTGGATACAGGATCAGTACGAGCATCAGCTGCTGTCATTATCTCAATCACTTATACCCAATGCATCTGATATGCCTGCTATCCAATGGACCTCGCTCGTTCAACTCCCTTTTTATCCAACTTTACCAGTTACAAGTCTTACAATCAATTACTCTATCCCTCCCTCTTATACTACTGTAATGGAATCATTACCGTCCACATCACCTGACCCTGTCGCCCTACCCTCTACTTCAGCACCTCAGTTATTCTTTGCCACACTTTCAAAACAAAGCTACATTATTGACTTGAGTGGGGCTCTCTTTTCGACTCAAGTCTATAGATGGTCAGAGACACCACATCATATTGAGTTTCTTCAATTAAACGAATGGTGTGTATTAGGCTTTGGATCTGAAACAGTAGAAATTTTAGATTTTAGGACAGCACAGGTAGTGCAGCGTGTGATGCATGGAGCTCCTGTCAAGTTTTTGGGAAGAGGGCAACAAGACAACATCTTTTGGAGTTGTGCTGCAATGAATGAACGAACACATGTTTACATGTTAAAAGCAGAAGATGTATAATATTTTTATTCCAATAATATACCAATAAAACAAAAAAAAAAAAAAAACTGTTGGCTAGCATATAGTATGTATGTAAATATTCATATATATTTATTTATAAACTGAAGTAAGCTTTAATTGTTTATTCAATACCCATTTTTGATTTAAAATGTTGGAAAAGTTTTCAGGATCAAGTTCATTTAAATCAAATGATGTCGACACCTTTCCATCTCTTTGAAGTTTTATTAAATGAAATACAATACCACGAGCGGCAGGAAGATGAAGAGATTCAGGATATCCCTTATAAATTGTCTGAACAATGTCTAATGGACTTAATGCTGCCTTTTCACGAAACATATCAAGGATTTGGTTTTCACGTTCCAAACGATGACGGATATATTCTTGTATTCTACTTATAGCACTCTCTTGATGATCAATGATAGGTCCATGTCCTGGATAGAGTCTTTTAGGTTTTAGACGAATGAGACGTTGTAAGCCGTTGATATAGTCTGATAGATCATCAAAGACGGCTGTACCTTGTCCAAGAACACAATCTGCTGTAAATAAACTTTCTTCTTCCTTTAACCAAAAGGTACAATGATCTGCAGTATGACCAGGTGTATAGATTACCTCCAATGTTACACCTTCTACTGTAAAGATTTGATGGTCCTTCAAATCGTGCGTATCATATGAAAATTCCTTCATATGATGATGATATAATAATATATGTTGGCCTTCTGGTATAGGATATTTATGAATACGAATTGGAGATTTCCTTGTTAGAGTCTTAGATGTCAAAATGTCGTTTAAACCACCCCAATGGTCACGATGGCCATGACTAATGATGATGTCTGAAATGTAGGCGTCTGGGTTTATTTGTTGAAGTGATGTCTCGAGATGGGATAAATATTCAGGTTTACCTTCACCGCAATCAAGTAATATTTTTTGTGCGCCTGTTCCTAAAAGATAGGTATTTGTACCTATACAGGCATATATTTATATATAATATATATACATACATGCATAAATGGTATCATGTTGTTCAAATATAAGAGTGTTTTACTTTTTTTTTTACCTTGAAGAGTGAATTTCCCCGGGTTAAGACCAAGTATTCTCCAAACACGAGAAGAAAGCTGAGAGAATTTAGGAAGGCTTACGAGTACTTCAGTCATGAATTGGAGAAAAAACAAAAACAAAAAAGGAACTGCTATCATTATTTTTTATAATAATGTGATTTTTTTTTTTTTTTTTTTTTGATAAACCAATGAAAATTATTATTGTTATTTCTTGTTGTTGTTTGTTTTAATCATTCTTAAATACGTATTGGTAAAATAACTACTTTAATAAAAAAAAAATGTTCTAATAGTCAAAAAAAAAGGCTCTTATTCCACTTGTCAGGGAGTCGTAAATTAATCACCAATAGCTACATAATATAAAAAGGCAAAGCAAACTTATAGGAAAAAAGTATAGAAATTCCAAAAGACAGAAATTGCTCCTCCAAATTGACGGTTTTGTAATACTCAATTGACTGTTTAAGATTATAACAATTATTCTATGGCTAAATTTAAATGTGACCAGTTCATTTGGTTTAGATAAAATAAACTGAATTGTTTATGCATATGAGGCAAAAAAAAAAAAAAAAAAAAAAAATTAAATCTCAACTTCTCAATTATGCTTTTTTAAGCCTCAGGAAAAAAAGTCACTTTGCATTTAATCTGTTTCTTTAACTTTTACTTCCTTTTATCACTTTCACATCGATCAATGGGTACTAAAGAGAAAAAATCAACCATCAAATTTCAAAAGAACAAGCTTAAAAGTGTTTTAAAACGCAGAAAGGAATCAAATAAGCTTAAGAGACAAATTATCAAGCGTCAATTACGACGTGGCAAGAAAGATCCATATAAAAGTATGTGTATCAAATCTAAACTTTAGACACCATGTTCTAACATCTTCTATAGATGATGAAGAGGAGGAAATTAAAGAAACAAAAGCAGAAGACTCAATTGAAGAGTAAATGATTGAGAAACTCATAAAAAAAAGAACAATAAGACTAATTTATTCGGGCTTTCTTATAATAGAGTTCCTCAAGTGAATGTTGAAGATTATTTTTGTAATTTTGTCCTTGAAACGGATGAACCTCTTGAATTAAGCGATGACGAGGTTAGTTAATAACACATACGTGCTAGTTTAGGTTATTTATATAAATAATAGGAGGCTGATTTAGATGGCTTAGATGCTTTTGAGGGTATAGAAGCTCCTAAACAAAATGATGAATTGCAAGAGGATGTGGATATGTCCGAAGCAGACGACAATAACGACGATGATGAAGAAGAAGAATATTCTGATGAATTTGAAGATGAGGATGAAAATGATGAGATAAATGATGAAGATGATGATACAGAACTTGTTACTATGGCTATGCTTAACGAATGGTCAGCAGCTGCCTTCAAAAAATCACCCACAGCATGGAAAAAGATGTTAATGGCATTCAGATATGTGGTTAGATCAGATGAGCATCCAAAAATACATTTTACATATCGTGTAGAAAGTAGTAAAGGTAAAGGAAAAAAAAAGGGGGGGAGCATTAGATCTTGTTATATATAAACATGTCCAGGCTAAACTTTATAATTTTAGTGTATACTAAGCTTATTAGAAATACATTAAAGGCAGCATATCCCATTTTGAGTCAGCATATCTATTTCTTAAAAAAAGAAAAATATCCTGGAAGAACAAAAAATTGGCCAAAATTAGAAAAGACAATCCAATTGTTTCTCAACAACTGTGTACGATTTCTTCGTGAATTATCTGAAGATGATATAATTCAGTATGTACTGGAACAATTAGAGCCATGCACATTATATTTCGGTCCTTTTGCTAAATTATCTAGAGAATATCTGCGAGTAAGTTTTTTTTTTTCTGCTTGCCTAAAGTAAATATCAGTTTAACTTACTACTTATTTAGGTATTGTTAGATCGCTGGTCAGATGTTGCACTTTCAGAGGAAACACGCCATCAATGCTATAAAGCGATTCGTCAGCTTGGTACAGCAGCAATTGATGCTAACCGTAAAAACTATATGCCAAATGTCTTGAAGGGTGTTTATCTCATTTTTGCAAATCGTTCTACAAAAATTAATGAAGCCAGTTTACCTGTAATTCAGCAAATGCTTGAAGAAGCAGCTGATATTTATACTATCGATCCTAACCTTAGTTATGAGCATGTAACTATTTATATACGTCAACTAGCAGATCATTTAAAGCAAGCAAAAAAACAAAAAACAATAGAAAGCTTTAAACAAATTTATACATGGCAATACATTAGTTGTCTTGATTTCTGGGCTAATGTTATTGGTGTGACTTGTGATCCTACAATGGGTGAAAATTCAGCAATGCAAACACTTGTTCATCCTCTCGTTGAAGTTATTTTACATACTATTCGATTAAATCCTACTCTACAATTCTTACCTCTTCGTATTCATCTCATTCGTACCTTGACAGGCTTTGTAGATGCTACAGGCTACTATATACCTTTAGCACCATTTTTATTTGAAATCTTGAGTAGCGATGTCTTTAAAAATAATCGTCTACCCGAACAAGATTTACCAGACTTTGATTGGTCGCTACATTTAAAGACTCCAAAGAGTTATTTACAATCCAAAAATTATCAAGATGCCGTATTTAATGTTATGTATGATTGCTTAATTGACTTTTATGCCTGCCATGGTCTTTCAATTGCTTTCCCTGAATTAGCTATCCCTGCTATAGACAAGGTAATACATATTTATATACTTTTTTTTTTTAAAAAAAAAAGACACTCACAGTAGTTATATAGCTTAAAGAATACCTTATAAAAATGAAAGGTACACGTTTTGTTAAATCAATTCGTACACTTATTGAAAGAATGGAAACACACAAGAATTATATTGAACAAAAGCGTGCGCCAATTGAATATACACCTAATAAATTAGAAGAAGCAAATGCTTTCTTGAGAACGACGGATTTTGCAGGTACGCCTTTTGGTAATTTTTTGAAGAAAAGAACTCAACAAAAGGAACAACAACAACAACAACGACGACAATAAACATTTTAGAACTACATTTGTTTATATTATTTTAATAATAAAAAAAAAAAAAGAATAATTATTTTTTTCTTGCAGATATCAATATGTCAGCTCTATTATATAAAAGTGAGTCATCTATTATACATCTTTATGAATTTCAAATACGTACTTGTTTAGACGTGTAATAATATCTCCAGGGATATAGAATTGAATCAAACCTACAAATGTAATAAGAGCAGAGACCTTTGTTTCCAATGTGCGAATCTCCTACATATACATATTTATATATAATTAGAATATATATATATATTCATATACTATACGTTATTTAAACTTACAATAGCAGATGCAACATTAGCTGAAGTATAAGTAGCCCACAATTTATAAAGAATATCCATTGCATTCAGCAAAACTTCAGGCATATTTTTCAAGATGGATTCATCTAAATGACTAAACTGGTCTACTAAACGTTGTGTTTGATTGAAATCCTTTGTGAAAGGAATGATATTTATTTGTTCTAAAATTTGAATAGCATGCTCAAGCTGACCTTTTTCATATATTGTACGGAATTCCAGTAGTTGAATAAGAGTACGAATTGTTTGCTTTCGTTTATTATCAATGGCTTTAGAAAATGCTTCCTGTTTTTCATAATGCTCCATGATTTGAATAGAGAATTGGATAATTTCGTCATTAGATAATTCTGATAGTGTAGGATCAGTAGCTCTTAATGATTGAGGTTGTTGTAAAGCATCGCTTAATTCCTTAGCTAATACATCTACCATTTTATTATAATCCTATTTAAAATAAATAAATACATTAAAAACTATAGTTCTCTTATTATCATCATCAATCATTTACCCCAGCTAAACTGTATACATAAACAGCATCTCTACAACGACCTGTATGAGTGAATCCATCAGCAATAGGATAAAGAATTTGCTCGGCATATTCTTTCCAGGTATTAATATCTAATAATTGTTCTTGCGCTTCAATTAGCCCTGGCTAAAGAATGATAATAATAAGAAATAAATTACAAATATCAATTAAATATGTTAACATGCTTACAATTCGTCCATTTCTTTCTGATCCCACTAATACTTGATAATCATGACTTGACAAAGTAAATTTATGAATATAAGTTTTGGCAAGCTGAATCATACTTTGATCTGGATATCCCTGTTTTGGTGAATATAATGTCAATGTATATAAATACTGAATAGCATTCTTCGCATTTTGAGCATTAAAGGTTTGAACATATTGATAAATAAGTCGAGGATAGTTTAAAGCATACACATCTTCCTCATTACATATTACTATAATACAAAATAAATAGATGTTGCTTTTATAACTAGCAAAATAGAATACTTACATATATTATGCATATTTACTTGGCTTGGATGAGGGACTCTTAATAAGCCATAATAAACTAAAGCAATAGCAAAATGAATTGTTTCGAGTCGAAGGTATTTTTGTTGATATAAATAATCAATAGCTCTTTCGAACTGAAGTGATAAAAGTAATACTTTAAAATAAATCCATGGATTAGAGTCTTCTTGATTATAATATTGACTTCCATGTTTAGTTACGTTCTTTTGAACATCAAGTATTCTAAATCTTTCTGATTCAGGTTTTACTGTATCATTGTATTCTCTTGCCAACATTAACTAAACTAGCTTTATTAGTATAAGCATATTACATAACATTGAAAGAAAGAAAAAAAGAAAAAAAAAAAGAAAAAAAAAAAGGTACCTGAAGCCAGACATAATCTTCAATGGTTTGAATAATATTAGGTAAGTTAGGCTTATGTAACTCGCATCGACCAATGATCTTGTAGATCAATAATTTATAAGGATCTACCACTCTTTCACCGTATTCAAAACGATAATAGTCTTGCAAAATTTCATCTTGAGTAGCTTTTGGTACGCTATAGAATAAAATTAGTAATTATCATAGAAAAGAAGATTTATTCGTTTACCAATGGTCTTTTGAATTCACGTATTGTTCAAAATAAGAAACGAATTTCTTTTCATTTGTAAACATTTCACGGTGATTATCAACAAATTTTGCAGCAATATCCAAATGTCCACAACGCATTAATAGAAAGATAAATACCCAAATGGGTAGATCTTTTACAATTTCAAGTCGATCATCAGTCCATTCCAATCCATTTTTGAAAACAAGATCTATATAAGCTTGTAATCGATAACTGAAGGATGGAATACCACCCACTTTCATTCTTTTAGCATTTCGATTTAAAGAATCATTGATGTATTGAGCAGTTCTAAGCAAGGGAAAAAAAAAAAGGTCAAATTGGTTTAACAAAATAATCTACTTTATAAACTTACTGTTGTTCTAACCACGATTTTGAGGCAGCGATTAATGAGCAACGAGTTCGCATAGCCGCTACACTTTGATAAGGTTCCGCAATATAATCTCTAGTAAAACGGCCCTCAAAACGGCCTCCTATGTCTGATTTGTTCGCGAAATGTCCTAATATATTCCAAGCTTCAAATGCGTGATCTTGAAACTAAAAAATATTATTAAACGCTTTATTTATTCATATTTTTTTTTTTCGTTGTACTTACTCTCTTCAATTCAGACATGTTACGAATATTAGATAAATTTTTGATTAAATCAAAGTCAACATCAATTAAACGATTGTCATTTAACTGTGTCACGACATTAGCATATTCTGAAATTCTCTATCATAGAATAATATAAGTTTCTATCAATTTAAATATAATAAAACAACATACAGTAATTCCAGTAGTATTATTATATTTCTCAAATTCTTTATAATCAGCCATATTTTCATCTTCTTCTAAACGTTCTTGTTCCATATTTTTTGAAAACTTTTCAAATTCGCTTTGATAAAACTTTTCAAAATCATCATCATTCTATTTCATTTAATGAGTATCAATTATATTCATACATAACCATACATTACCACTTTTCGTTGTTCTTCAATAATGTCAATCAGGATTTTTTCATGTTCTTCAGCTAAAAATTTCTATTTAAAATGCATTAGAATTATTTCAAGTTAAAACGTCGAAGTCTTACTTTGATATCTGTATGATTATCTAATTCAGCAATCTCAAATGTACGACTAGTGTTGATAGGTGTTGATACGTGTTCGGTATTAATACCATTATTGGCAAGGAAGTAATGTCTATTATTTAATGGCTTATTAATTAATTTGTAAAAAATAAAATAAACAATAGACTATGCATTTACGCTTTAGCATGTAGTTCCTGTGTTGGTCTTATTTTTTCACTCATGGCTTTGATCTCTCTCTCCATTTGATCAATGCTTTTTTGGATAACAGGAAGATCTCCCCTATCACTTGGAGAAAGGAGTAGCTGTGCTCTCTCTCGAAGCTGTTTAAGTGTGTTTATTAACATTATTGAAAATAGATGTTAAGACACAATCTTTCGTATAAATTATGAATGAAAAAAAAAAAAAACCAAGAAACACGTATTTATTTTTTATTTTATTTTATTTTATTTTTTTATTTTATTTTTTTTTTTTTTTTTTTTTTTTTGGAAAAACAAAAGGGTAATTTTGCGTGAAAACAGTCACAAAAAGTTTATTACATGACTTTATACAAATGAACCTGTTTAATTTCGTCTAATTCATCTTCATTTAATTCTTGGAACCAACCTGCCTCATAATCAAGTTTGACTTCCTTTACCCAACCACGTAATAGTTTTGATGCAGATAAGCCTGCTTCCTTTAATTGATCTTGTAATGAAGGAAGCGTGACCAATAAGAGTCCAGGCTTCTTTTTAGTTTCAGTGCGAATGAATTTCCAAATTTGCTGCTGAATAGAAAGCTCATTAAAGAATTGAAATACGTTATTTATTATAATAATATCAGCTTCTTTTGATAATAATTCTGGCATTGTTTGAATATCTTTACACATGACTTGAACACGATCGTTCATTTTGTATTTTGTAATCATATCTTGTTGCAGTTTTGTAAACCATTCATTGATTTCAACACCAATGATTTTACGTGCACGTGTAAACAAATGGCCCTATAAACAAGTTAATATGTATAGATTAGATGTTGAATTTAATATATACTTTACAGCATATAAGACAGCACCAAGTCTTGATCCAACATTTACAATCACTTTATCCTTAGTCTTATCACCTAAAGCAACTTGATACAAGAATTGTAACTGTAAAACAGATGCAGAATGGGAAATGAAATCTAATTAATAGAGTCAATAAACATGATTATTCCTTTTAGTTTATAAAAATTTTACTTAAAGGAGCCACATTTCTTGATTGACAATCAAGACAGTAATTACGCGACATCTTGCCTTCATCACAGAGCTCATCTACATCTTCTTCCGAATATAAAAATCCATCCACATGAACTGTATTTTGTTCTGTATATCCTTCAAACTAAACATTTGATAGTTAGATCATTTTTGATTTAAACTTTTTTTTTTTTTTTCTTTACCTCAGGTGTGTTAGGGATTGTCGTTTTTTCGCCAGGTGCTTCAGCAGAAATAGGAACACAAGTTCGAAGATCTTTAATAATTCTGCCTAATTTCATCATTTTAACGTCACTCACAGGTTGGAAACTGCCATCGTGATCCTCCATTTCTATATCTTCAGTACCATGATTGTGTAATTGTCCATGATATTCCTCTAAACATACTCATGTCAAAAAAAAAAAATTTTTTTTTTACTAATTAATAAATCTTACGAAGCGCTGATTGCACAAATTCCTGAAAACTATGGAACTCAGAGTCATTAAGCTCTGAAATAAGATTTATAAATTTATCTTTGATTATTTCGAGTTTATCCGTATTACTATCCATTATGATATATTTATATAAAAGCAGTTAAATAACATTTATTACATTCAAAATCATAAATAATGACTTTCATTAAATATGGTAACGGGGTTTTAAAAAATGACATGAGATGAGGTAAAGGTAATTAAAGAGATCTAGGAAGAATTCTTTTTTGCTAAAACTTCACGCATCATTTTATGAATCATTTCAAGCTCTCTCTCTTTTTCATTAATCTTTCTTTGGTCCTCAATGCGTCGAATTTCTAATTCTTGAAGCTGATTTTCCAAGTCATGCTTTAATTTTTCTGTCATCTCAAATCGTCGTGTAAATTCATATAATTTTCTTTCTAAACCCTTATTTTTTTCTTCCGTAGCAGCCTTCTTTTCGAGCGCAGTGGATAAAGAACCCATAATGGTTTCTACTTCATTTTCTAATTGATCGATTCTTTTTGCTCTTTCTTCAATTTCATTCTCTTGCTCTGCCATATGCTTTGTCTCTTCTTGTAATATTTCATTTTGTTTTACAAGATCTTCCAAGTCATTGTTGGCTAAGCTCAAGTTATGCTTCAAGTCTTCAATTTCTCTTAACTTGCGATTTACTTCAGTTCGGGTATCTTTTAATTCTCGTTCACTTTTTGTTAAAGATGCTTTCAGATTGGCAATTTCAATATCTAGTTGAGATTGTTGCCTTTCAAGATTAGCATTATCTTGCATTGTTTCCTCCATCTTTTGTTCTGTAAAGCTAAGCTTATTTCTTAATGTCTCGAGACGCGTCTCAAGCTGTTCTATCTTTTGTTTAGACATATGCTCCATATGTATTAATTCATCATCTTTATCTTTTAGAGCACGTTCCAACTCTTGTACTTGGTTTGTTGTTTCTTCAAAACTAGTATTTAACGTTTCGAATTCAGCCAACACATTGTCTTTGTGTTCTAATTCACTTTGAAGTTCATCAATTTGTGCGGTCAATTTAGCTTGCATAGCAAGAGCATCTTGTAAACGGGAGCGGGTATCAGCACGTACAGATTCTAAATGAGCAATTTCACGGTCTCTTTCAGCAGCTTCTTTGGCAATCTTATGAAGACTCGCCACACTTTCTTCTAGTTTCTGTGTCAAGTGAGATTTGGTTTGAACAATTGATTCTTCATTCAATTTGGATCGTTGAAGCTGAGAGCGACTATCTTCAAGTTCTGAAATAACATGATTAAGTTTTATGGATTTTTCATTTAGTTGTTGATCGAGGTCTTCAATACGTTGTTTGGCTAATTGTAATTGATCCGCTTGTCGCTTTAACTCAGCTGTCTTGACTTTTATTTCCTGTTCTAATTCTTCTGTATGATCTTGTTGTGTTAATTGTAAATTATCAATTTGATTTGTCATTTCTAATAATTTACGCTTTAAATTATTTCTTTCTGCTGTGATCTGGACATAGCTTTCAGATTGTTGGCGATTTTCACGCATCATAGTCTCAACCTGTTTCTGTAAATCTTCCTTTTCTTTTAATATCATACTAACTTTATGTTGTAGATCATTTTTTTCCATGTTGATTTTTACATAACTTTTAGATTGTGTTTGATTATCGTGCATAATGATATCCAGCTGCTTTTGCAATCCTTCTTTCTCTTCAAGTGTTAAGTCTATCTTTTGTCTCATTTCATTAAGTGATATTTCTAACTTTTCGACTTCCCTTGCGTATTCATGAGAAGTTGTTCTTTCTTTTGTAAGATCTGCATGTAATTGGTTACTTTTAGCACGTTCCTCGTCCAACATATTACGCAATTGATTTTCAGTTTCTTTAAGTTGAGTAGACATTTGATCACACTTCGTATTCATCGTATTTAATTGACGGTTAAGATCTTCCACTTGATACTGTAAGTTATCACGTTCATTTGTCAATCTAGAGGTATCTTCTGATTGCTGCGATGTTGTAGCCTTTAATTGTTTTTCCAAATTTCTCTTATCCTCAATTAAGCGATCGATTCTTTGGTTTAATTGTTCTAATTCAATTGCAGTGCTTCCAAATTCCTCTTTATATTTGCTCACAAGATCTTGTGCTTGATTTAAAGCATTAGATTGTTCTCTATGTAATGAGCGTTGATAATCAAGTTCATTGTCCAATTTCTTTTTTTCAGTACGCTCATTTTCCAATGAATCTTTAAGTTGCTTTATTTGAGCACGTTCTGATTCTAAACTGTTTGTTAATTGCTGAATAAGATTTGATGCCTCCGTATATTGGCCATTGATTTGTGATAACTGACCAGTCAAATGACTTTCCTTTTCAGTTAATAAAGTCTTTGCCTGCTTTAATTCAGCTTGTACTGACTTTATGTCCTCTTCTAAAGCCGAAATACGCTGTTTGTACCTTTCTGATTTTGCACGCTCTAATTCTACAGCTGATTTTAACTGAAGTTCTGTATCCTTAGCCTGCGTATTGAGTTCAGAAATTCGACCTGTCAAATCTTGTTTTTCATCTTCTAATACTTTTAAACGTTCCAAATTAGATGAGGCTATTTCAAGTTCATTCTTCAAAGATATAATTTCCTCTTTCGCAGATTGTGCTTCATTATTTTTTGCTTCCTCTAATGTTTTCAAATTATATTGTAAACTTTCCAACTCATGTTTCAAATGTGTGTTTTCTGTTGTCAAGTTCTTTTCAGTATTTATAGCAGTATTCTTGAAATGATCACGTTCTTGAATAGCTGTCGTGTAGTTTTGTTTGAGACTTTCAAGTTCATCGGTAAGACTCATGATCTTAGTCTCAGATTGTTGGAGTTCAACATTGTAATCATTCAAATCTGATTTTAATTGTTTGTTGATTTTTTGTTGCTCTTCGAATTCAATTTTTGTCGTCTTAATCTGTTCTTTTAAAGAGCTTATAATATCTTCTTTATTTACCTTTTCCTTTGTTAGATCCTGATTACAACGTGTTAATTCTTCACTCTTTTGAGCTAATTGCTCTTGTGATTCAGCTAATGAGGCTTGTGTCTTTTCTAGATCCGATGTAATTTCCATTAATTTATTTTCATTATCTCTAAGTTGTCTCGAAATTTCTTCTGATTGACTTTCAAGTTCTCGTTTTTCAGTTCGATACTCTTTTTGTAATTGGAGATATTGTAGTTCAAGTTGTGAAAATTTTTCTGCATATTCATCTGCCTTCTTTTGACTTGCTTCATTATTTGATACAACAGCCTCTATCTCACTATTACCAGATTCATATTGCCTTAACTGCTTTTTAGTCTTTTCAAGTTCATCTACTAATGTCTTGATGCGACTATTATGAGCCTTTGTAAGTTCCTTCATTTTATTTTCCAATTCAGTACGTTCCATTGTGACCATTGAGGCGCGCCTCTTCCATGTGTTTGTTTGTTCAAAATATTCTTTCAGCTTTTGTTGGGCTTCTTTCATAACATCCTCTGATGTAATGTCTTCCTCAGAAGCTTGAATAATATGTTGCTTCAATTGTTCTATACGTTGTTTACATTGTTTGTTAAGTTCAATAAGATCTTGTCGTTTTAATTCATTGCTCATTTTAAGTTGTTGTTTGAAAAAGTTTTCAAAATCGGTAAGTGAATGCATGAGAACACCTAAACGATTACTGGTTCTGTCATCTTCCAATGATAAAGTTGAAAATCGACGATGATCTACATTAGAATGTCTACCGTTGAAAGTAGTTGATGAACGAGATAGAATTGAATCGCGAGTAGAGATTATACTAAGTCGAGTATCATGATCATTTCTTGGTCGTTTGCGATTAAGATCTCTAGAAGGTGTTAGCCCTGAAAGAGAAAGAGATTAGAGATGTATTATAGTAAGTGATTAAAACATACTGTTTGGATTTATATGCTGATTAGATATTGATGAAGAATTTTGCATTAAATAGCTTTATGGTAATAGTCAAATATTTTACTATTTAGGAATCTTAAAAAAAAAAAAAATAAAGTCGTTGACAATAAAAAAAAAAAAATGCATATAAATTATACTTCAATAACCTTGTTAAAAAAAATAAAATAATAACAATAATAATAATAATAATAATAATAATAAAAAAAAAAAAAAAAAAAAAAAAAAAAAAAAAAAAAAAGATAAAAAAAAACTATACATTTATACAAATTGCATAGAGTAATCATTAAACAATATGATAATCATAAAATGAGATTGTTGACTGGATTCGATTTTAAATTTTCGACCATGCAATAAACATTATAGTTGTTGCTTTCTATTGATATAAAACATTCATAAATCATAGAACTTACATCTACAGAATATGCTTACGTTATTGAAGGTACTTGGCTCACAAAAAAAAAAAAAAAAAAAAACTTTATTTTTATTACTAAGAAACATTAACTATTTTATTCATGGATATTCTAAAGTAGATTCGGTTATTGTATTAGCATTTTGGTCCCTTTTCCATTGTTGATTTAGACAAGAAACTAGGCAAAAGACGAATAAATGCATGTACACCATAAATATTGAAGGGGGTCGAATAATTCCATGTATAATCAAGGCGATAATACCATTATAAAGTAAAATATAATGAGATAAAGGAAGTAAATTATAAAACTCGTAATTTAGTTGTAAACAATACAAATATTTGGAGAAGCTCAATTTATTTTACATGAAGATAAACTAGATCTTCTAGGAATAGAGAATAGAATTATTTTCCTATGAACAAAATATTCTTTAAATATCATCAATTTGTGGCAACATTACTCAGACGAAAAACGTATTATCTTTATTATTATAAGTATATAATGCAGTTGGCTCTTTGGCCGTTATTGCTATGCTAAAGGTTCAGAGGTATATAAAAAGGTACTTAAATGATGCAACATTACTCAAGTATAGAATGCAAATATATAGTATAGAATTCAGAAATAATAACGAATAGCAGTCATATACATATTTACATATATGTAAATCTAAATAATGGATTCGATGATACAAATATACAGATATACTCAATATAGGATCGTAGTCAGGATTATGCATACAACAATATAACCTTTATACTATTCAAGCCAAACGCTGATCGAACATAGAGTATTACATCAAATCTAAACAATATTATTTAAAATCTAAAAACTAGAAACTATCTTTATATTACTGTCTTTATTCTTATTATAGTTTTACATAGAGCTGCCTATCCTTTTACTCTGCTTAATTGTTTACTTTTCCCTTTGCAACCTCTAAACAAATGATTTAAGCATACATATTATGTCCTTCTGCGTTTTATATGCACAACACAATATACATAAAATACTATGTATACATGCATATTAAATATAGACTTTGAGACACTTGCATTTTGTATATCTTCCAGTCTAAAATCTGACATTTCAGTATACAGTTTTGCAAATTTAATTTAATTTTAGGGCAACTGCAATTGTATCCATGGAGAAAAAGAATACATGTGATAATGACTATTTTGTTTTCCGCAAAATACACTATAAAGGAGAAATTAACAATTTATTGTTTTGAACATAACAAAAGTCTTTGAGGAAAGTAGAATGATTGTAGGAATAAAGCTAAAAAAAACATACAAGATAACATACATAATAATGTTTATGGATCACATAGAAGAATGAGCATCTTTACACATACAACAGGATATAAATACAGACATCAAATATGTCGGATATAGATTTCAGGAACAACTCAAAAACTTCAAAAGCAGTAATTAGGGTAAAAAAAAAACACACAAATTAAATTAATATATTTGTACAACTGAAAAAAAAGTATTAAAACAGGAAACAATAAGATTCTTAATTGCTCTTAATAAATACAATAACTTCTTTTACTGTAATATTTTATATGTAAAAGAGAAAGAAATTTTTTGTAATGACATTGTACGTTCTCCTATTTATATTTTACTTTTAAAGTAAAAGATGAGGAGAAATATAAAACATATCCACTCCACTTTTATTAAGAAAACTTTTTAGTTTGATTTAAATATTTGTTTCAAGTGGTTTTTCAGACTAAATGGCGCTTGAAAATCATACATATTAATATCATAGAATACACGGTCGTGTATAGCTTTTTTCCCCCCTCTAGTAAGTGTAAATGGAATAATTTCTTTAAACAAGCGCAGATCAAAAAATTACTCTCAAAAATGGATACGTTGTCTACTTGATTCATGAAGTGCATTTAATAAGTTTAAGGAAGCAATGTCAGAACTTTCCTTTTTTGAGTTTCAAATCAAATGTTTTAAGATTTTCTTAAGTAAAAAAAAAAAAAAAAAAAAATCAACTTATTTATAACTCCAAATCTGGTTTTGGTTACCGTGTTTATTTTTATTTTTTTTTATTTGAGATTGTGGGCACGTATTTACATCAGAAAAAAGGGGAAATAAATGGGGTGTGTATGTTTTTTTCTTTAAATAAGGTCAAGTTTTCTTCTTCTTTTTGTATATTCAATTTTTATATTTTTTCTCTTTTTCTTTTCTTTTTCTTTTTAAATATAAAATGAATAAATCTGATCTTATTATTAACATAACAAAGCCAAGTCAATCATCAAAATTAACTCGAATCAAAAAATTTATTTTACAATATGAAGCAGGTATATATTAAACAAGGAATTAAAAGACAAGCAAGTTTAATAATTATCTATCCATATAGAAATATTTGGCTCTATTATTCTTACTGTCCTTGTAAACTATATCCTCGGGAATCTATTTGCGAGGAAATGTCTACTGATTTCATATCAAAAAACTCCAGATACCTATGATAAAGGAATTGATGATATCTATTTTGTGGCTTTTTGGGCTATTGCTTTTACTTTTTTACGCGCTTTCTTTATTAAATATTTTTATCTCCCTTTATCTAAATATTTTAATATTGGTGAAAGTTGTAAAAGACAAAGAGTAGCAGAACAAGGCTACATCCTTATTTATTATCTTGTATTTGGTACTGCAGGCTTGGTAAGAACTAATATATATACAAATCAGATTAGTTTATTGATTCAGTACATCTTCAAATAATATAGTATATAATGTATCATAGCCCATATTGGTTTAATACTGCACATCTTTGGATTGGTTATCCTCATATGATTAATAAAGAAATGAAATATTATTACTTGATGCAACTTGCTTTTTGGTTTCAACAAATATATGGTCTTCATATCGAAAAACGTAGAAAGGATCATTACGCCATGCTCTCTCATCATATTGTTACAATTGTTTTAGTGGGAGCAAGTTACTATTGTAATGCTACTCGTGTTGGAAATGCTATTCTTTGCTGTATGGATCTGTCTGATATTTTCTTGTCGGTAAGTCTAACCGAAAAAAAAA
This sequence comes from Cokeromyces recurvatus, assembly GCF_025118155.1. Taxonomy (NCBI): domain Eukaryota; kingdom Fungi; phylum Mucoromycota; class Mucoromycetes; order Mucorales; family Mucoraceae; genus Cokeromyces; species Cokeromyces recurvatus. The sequence continues at coordinate 79,206 of NW_026251428.1, forward strand.
TAAAAAATAAAAATAAAATAAGAGTGGAGTAAGCGGATAATTAATTCAATTTTTGTAGCTTGCCAAGATCTTAAAGTATTTAGGCTTTACTAATGTTTGTAATATTGCTTTTGGTTTATTTGCCCTTTCATGGCCGATCACTCGTCATATCTTCTTTTCTTGTGTTATTTGGAGTATTGTTGGTAAGTTAGTAAAGCATTAAAAATGTATTTGATGTTATTGACGCTTTTTTTATTTATTTTTTATTTTTTTTTTTTTTCGTATTTAGTTGAACCCTCAAAATATTTAGATTTACAGTGGGATCCCTCTAATGGAAAATATCTTACTCTGAAAAACATTAGATTATTTTTAATTCTATTGCTTATCTTAAACGTTATTATGTTCTATTGGTTTTTAATGATTGTTAAGTTAATAATTAAGGTTATCAAAGGAACAGCCGCCAATGATCCTCGTAGTGACGATGAAGATGAAGAGGATAGTAACTGTAGCGATAACGGGTTTCAAAATCCTATAAAAATTTGGTAAGTTTTTTTTTTTTTTTTTTTTTATTGAATTCACTAATTATTGTAATATTAATTCTCAAATTACATAATTATGATAATAGTTCAGAAAAGAAGCATTTATACAACTAAAGCGCCGTTTTCTCTTCTTCCCTCTCCTCCCCTAAATGCATATAATATAACCCAGCTTCGTGTATTTTTATATATTCTTTTTAATGTCTCCTCCCCCATATACCTTTTTAATAAATTTTTTTTTTATTCAGTATCAATTATCTTTTTAAAGCCTTCTAAAAACTCCTCTGGTAAACTTTGTACTGGTTTCCTATGTACAGAATCTACAAAAACATGAGTAAATCCACCTACAACACAAGCTAATGGACTATCTTTCTCGAATATGCCCACACGATAAGTAACGCTAGAGTTACCAATTTTAGCTATTGAAAGCCCTGCATCAATGATACTGGGGTAAGATGCAGAGGCATAAAAATTGGCCTGACTTGCAACGACAAGTCCGATCGGTTTATTACTTATATTGCCTGGTTGTAGTCCACAATGTTTAATCAGGTATTCATTAATGACTGTATCAAAATAATGATAATAGATAGCATTGTTAATATGATTATAGCAATCTGCATCTGACCATCTTGTAAATTAACATGTTAAATTCTTGTTTTAATACACGTAAATTTTTATTGTTTCATTTACCTTGTTTGAATTGGTAAAAAATATTTATAATCTTGTCTATTCCTGTATAAATTTTTCGTAGCACTTTTAGTTGATATTTGTTGTGATCTTAAATGGTTTGAAATAAGTGAAAGTCTTTTATGAGATGACATGTTATGAAAAAAAAAAGTATGTTAATAATAGCAATAATAAAAAAAAATTACATGCAATTACCCCACATATTTGTGCTACCTACTATATCTATTATATCTGATATCACTATATAAGGTATATTAACAAATATCAAATATGACCTCTAAAACTAAAACGTTATTTGCCCTAAAATTAAATTAAATTTGCAAAACTGTATACTGAAATGTCAGATTTTAGACTGGAAGATATATAAAATGCAAGTGTCTTAAAGTCTATATTTGATATGCATGTATACATAGTATTTTATGTATATTGTGTTGTGCATATAAAACGCAGAAGGACATAATATGTATGCTTAAATCATTTGTTTAGAGGTTGCAAAGGGAAAAGTAAACAATTAAGCAGAGTAAAAGGATAGGCAGCTCTATGTAAAACTATAATAAAAATAAAGACAGTATTACTGATTTGGAAAATATAGAAGATATATGTTTTCCTCATCTTTTATTTTCTATGTTTTCTTCGTTTCATTTATATATACATATATGTATTTATATAGTCGATTTTTGCGAAAAAAAAATACTACTTTGTTTCTAAAGAGATATTTTGTTGTTCAAGTCTTTTAATTTCTAACTTAAGTCTTTCATTTTCTAACTTTGTAAGAAGCTGGCATGCCTCTTTTTCTTTTTTTTCGTTTATGGTCTCATCCATTTCTATCTTAAGTGAAACAAGTCGATCAACAAGAGCCATTTGTCCTTCATTTACCATATCAAATTTAGATTGCATCATTTCCAATTCCCAAGAAAGCTTCTTACATTCTTGCTCTAATTGAAGGTTTTTTGCTAAAAGCTCTTGTTGTAAATTTGTATTTGTTGATGGAAGCATGATAGGGCTATCACAAGTTTTATCTCTTTGACGTTCTAATTCAGTAATTGTTAATTTTAATGCATCTCGTTCACATACAAGATCTTGATTATCATTCTGAACTTTGATAAGCTCCTCGAAAGTCTTTTGATGCATTATTTTAACCTCTCTGAGTTCTTTTAATATCAACTTGAGTTGTTCGTTATCTTGCTTATGATAAAATGATCTATCTTGGCTTAAAGATGAAATAGAAGACCAACGCTTTTTCTGTAAAGAGGATCTTACCTGTGTTCCAGTCGGTGTGTTATCTATACTTGTTAACCGTTTATTGAAGATCGTATTTCTTCGCCTTTTCCAAAACCCAGTCATTTGACCCTTTGTATCTCCTTGTTGCCCGTTATACTCTTTGCTCAATTGTTCCATCTTATCTCTTGTGATCATGTCTGACAAAGACATAGCATCACTTATCACATGCCCAAAATCAGCATAAGGTTCACATAGCTTGTGCGAGGTTAAAAAATCTAAAATATCTTCAAATTCAGTATTAGCTAAAAGCGCATATTGGGATCGCTTTAGCATAGCGATTGAAACTCTCATGATTGTTTCAGAGGCGCCCTCTGCAAATACAATATCGTAGATACGATCAATCAACTGCATAGGAAATGCATAAGCAAATAGTGTCAAAAACCATTGTGAGGCATACATAGCTGGATGGATATCATGCTGTTCCAGAAAAGTCATAAGTTCTGGTAGTATTTCACGAAGAAGAATAGAAAATTGGTAAAGACGAAGTTGAAGGCCCTCCATACTTGAAGTAAACATCGTCCTCATTTCATATGTTTCCATTAATCTTACAAAAACACAAAATGCTTGTGTTTCAGCCATCTGTAATGTAAACTTATCTCAATACATGCATATTATTTTCGTCAAATAAACTTACATTCATCAATAAAGGTCCTACAAGAAATGCTAAGCCCTGACAATATCCTACATCTGAATCATATAAACTATAAGCCTCTAGGATTCGTTTCATCGAAACCTGACCCTGCCCGTTTTCTTGCTTAAACATGTCAATACAAGGATAAGTTCTAGCTAAATCACGTTGAATGATACGTTCATGAGGGGATTTTTCTTTACATAACTGACCATAGACGGTTTCCAAATGTAATGAAGCGGACTTGGACATAGCTTGCCATATTAATCCTCGGACTTGGGGTGGTATACCTAATTTCAACTTTAAAGATAGTAAATGGGGAAGTTGTAAGGCTACTTGATCTGGATTTTCAATAAAAGCTTTCCAAAAGCCCCAATCATCTGTACTAGCCTTGACTAGTCGCTGAATAGTAGTAAAATTCGCCTTCAGTTGATTAGACTGAATGTAAATTGATTTTGGATCTTTTTCTAATAATGCATTTTGTCGTTCAATTTGAGCTAGTATGAATGCTGTCGAAGCCTAATAATAAAAAAAAAAGGGAGAGAATTATTATGCCTATTGTATGATTTAAATACTTCATAATTACTTGGGGCGGCAATTTTGCATTTTCTTGCTGAAGTTTAAAAAATAGATAATTTTGATCAAGAACATTATTTGATTTAATGTTTAGACTGTGATCTTGATCTTGATACGACAACTTTAATTGCAACATTTTTCCTTTGATGATGTTACAGGAATCTATTGTTCCAATGTGTTTCTATTGTAATTAAATTGATTTAAGAACTATATTAAAAACCTCTCAGTGTTAGAATATATATATCTATATCAAAAAATAAAAAAAACGAAAAGAAAAAAAGTAAAAATATGTTGCAGATTGAATTTATTAAGTACCTAATTTTACAGTATGCTTCAAAAAATGTAAGGGAAAAGAAAAGGGGGATATAATTTTTAAGGGATAAGTTAATCTAAATGAGATTATAAATATATTAAGGATGTGATATATTTAATGCCATGAAATTAATCGAGTTAATTTTGTAGTAGGGACTTCAAAGAATGAAAGAGCTAAAAAAAAAAATTAGTACATGCACACTAATTGTTTGTTATATACAGTTGAATAAGGTAACTTACATTTACGCGCTATCAGAATTTCTACTATAGGAGATAGCATACTTTCATGATTAATATTTTTAATACCTTTTAGAGCATTTTTAGCCCAGTTAGGTTTAATAATACCCCAATTATACATATCCTTTTTGGAAAATGTGCAAGGGAATACTTTTAATAACGGGCCAAATAATTCTGGGTGAGCTACCACATCATCATAAATATCATTGGTTAAGAAATAGATAGGAAATTTAGTATCTACATTCTTTTTATAATCAATACAGGCTAATAGTAAACTTTCTCTATCTGTTAAGCCGGTAATAGTTAATACTTGCTTTAATATGGAGTTACGAACTGACGATGCAGCAGTAATGGCTTGATCAATAGGCATATCTCCTAGTAATTCTCTTACTAACGATGTCATCAACTCTGTCTGTATCGAATGATCAAGTTGTTTCAATAATTCTAAGCCTGTCATATCTGATTTTATCATGAAATCTACATACGGTTTACCCTCAATTTCAGCTTGTATTTTCTTTAAAGATCTTTGATTTTCAAGCTCAATCATGGCTAAACTTTTCAAATTCAAACGAATCATATTAAACTGTCGTGCTCCGCCTAGCTCACTTACAACTTTGTTAGCTACTTCATCAACAAGTGGAAGTTCATTTGGTGTTACAAAGATATTAGTTCTTAATGCCTTGCGTAATTCACTCTGAATTTTATTCGTAGAGGTCTGAAAGCGAAGTCCATACACCAATGATCCAAATTGTATATACCGTTCTTTAATATTTTTGAGCTGTCTTGATGTTACAAGCATTTTAAGGGGTCGTTTTAGCTCAAGGCTGAACTTTACTTCATTTAATGAACGCAAACTCCTCATAGTATCAAAGAATCTATTATTAGATGAAAAGGCATGTTGCTGTTTACTAGTGTCCCAATCAGAACCATTACTAGGAAAACTAGTGGGATCTAAAGCAACCACATCAAAGGGGCCAAGATGAGACAAGACTGCTTCTTTGTTGCCCCAGCCATGTCCCCATGTACGTTCATAAATACGTATTTTAAACTGGTTTCGAAGAACGTTCAAGTCAAAAAAGGTGGACCACGGTACTTCAATCCATTCATTTAAATCATCACACGAATGATACTCCAACCTCCAATCCTTAACATTTGTTGCGCATAAACTTTTTAGAAGTTCTCTATCTTGTAATTCGTAATATTTTTGAAGAATAGGAAAAGGGGCCCATGGTATGTGCTTTTTACCTAGTCTTAATTGGGGTAAAATTAACGTACGATTTGTTTCTACAGCTATACGAAGTGCATTTCTGACAGCTTCATGTTGTTCAGTAAAGTCACTAATAATTGCATCATTAGTTTATATCATTAATAGGATAAGTCAAAAAGTCAAAAAGTCAAAAAGTCAAAAAGTCAAAAAGTCAAAAAAAAAAAAAAAAAAAAAACTCTACCCATGAGGGAAAAAAGACATAAACTTTTCATCTGGATTCACTTCAATAAACTGTGTTGGTTCATACTCTATAATTTGTTCATTTTGATCTTTAGATAGAGTTCTTGCTAGTCTATTTGTTTGTAATACATTATAAGCAAAGAAAAAAAATATTAAAGCTATTGCAGCGATTATACTTGTACGTATCGAGCGTTTCATAATTCAAAAAAAAAAAAAAAAAAAAAAAAGGAGACAAAAAAAACTTTTTGTAGATGATGCTTGCTATTTAAGCAAATGTTTCACCTGAGTTTTTTCCTTTATTTATAGTTTTCATGTAAATTAAGAGATAATTTTCTTAATTAATGACTTTATTATCAGTAAATCATATGTAAAAGTTTGACATATATTTTCATATATACAGCATAAAAGTTTGTTTAAATTTTAATCATATACAAGAAAAAGTACATAAAAAAAAAAGCTTTTTAAACATCAGGAAGGAAAGTAGATTCAATAATAACATTCGTAACTCTATAAGGATCAATATTGGAAGCAGGACGACGATCCTCAAAATACCCTTTACCTTCAATACCAACATGGCGAGGAATACGAATTGATGCACCTCGATTAGCAATACCATAGCTGAAATCATTAATATGTCCAGTTTCATGTCGACCTGTTAATCTTTGATCGTTATCTTCGCCATAAACAGCAATATGCTCCATATGACGAGGACTTAGCTTTTTAATAGCTTTTTCAATTGCAGATAAACCACCTTCTTGGCGCATCTCAATAGTAGAAAAATTAGTATGACAACCAGCACCGTTCCAGTCACCTTTAATTGGTTTAGGATGTAATGAGACAATAATACCAAAATCCTCAGTGACGCGTTCAAGAAGATAACGAGCTACCCAAAGATGATCTCCCATCTCAATACCTTCACAAGGACCAACTTGAAATTCAAATTGACCTGGGGCGACTTCAGCATTTACGCCAGAGATGTTAATACCGGCATATAGACAAGCTCGGTAATGAGCTTCAACAATATCACGGCCAAAGACCTTTCCTGCACCTACACCACAATAATACTTACCCTAAGCCAGGAAAAAAAATAAAAATAATACAAAAATATATGAATACATATTATTACTTTCTTATTATATATATATATATATATATATATATATATATATACCTGAGGTTCAGGGAAACCATGCATAGGCCATCCATAAGGCTTAGTAGTTGACGGATCAAATAACATATACTCTTGTTCAATACCAAACCAAGGCTTAGCATCCGCATAAGCTGCCATTGTCTTTGCACAAGTATGTCGATAATTAGTAGAGTGAGGGGTACCATCGTTATTAAATGTTTCGCAAAGTACCAGCTTATTATTGTTTCCTCTAAAAGGATCAGCAAATAGAGCAACCGGTTGTATCAAGATATCTGAATCATGACCTTCAGCTTGTCCAGTGGAAGAGCCATCGTAGTTCCATTCAGGCAATTCATTTGCTTTTTGAGGAATGAAATCTACAGTACGTGTCTTGCTTCTCAAGCTATTATTGGCATCAATCCAAATATATTCTACTTGAATTTTATTGTTTTGTGGAAGTGAGAGATATTTTTGGAGTATATTAGGATTAGAACTTATAGCCATGTTAAAGAAAGAAAGGAAGAAGAAAAAAAGAGTCCAAAAATCGTATTTTAATGGACAAAGCTTTTTTATATTTGCTTTATATCATGTGAATAGTAAAATCCAAAACAAGCAAAGAGCTTATCTAAAATATACCAAACTTTTATCTTATCTTTTATTTTTTTTCTATACAAAAAAAAAAAAAAAAAAAAAAAATCCCCTTGATCCCCTTTTTTTTAATACTAATTCATGAACACCTGTTACTGAGTTAATCATTACCATCAACTTTATAAATAGTCTAAAATCTTTCTTCATATGAAATTACAAATTGTACCCACATTAAATTTCTACACATAGGTAATATGTAACAGCTTAAAGTATATATAATCTTATCAAGTTTCTTATCATTAATTACATATGGTTATCATTAGAAACGGGTTTCATGTAACAAAATAAATAAACAACTCAATATTTATATATAGTACATTAATAATCGAGCAAAATGCACGATTACATAGACTATAGTGAGACCGTTGTACATTATATTATACTATATATGTATATATTATGTTTATAAACTCATTTGTACATAATAAATTAACATGAATATATGTTATATATATCTCTATTTCCTCTCTCTCTTCATAAGGGGGTCCAAAAATCAGGTATCATGCAAAAATAAAGATCAATAGCAGATCTAAAGCGTTTACGATACATCTTTGGAGACACAATAGTGGGGTCTTTTTTACCTCCACCAAGCATACCAGATTCCTTAACCCAACTTTCCAACTTCTTATCCCAGGTAAAAGTTCGAATAAAATCTATAACAAATATTATTAGAGGAAACTATTTATTTTCTTGTTGCTTATACATACCAACGATACCAACTACAATTTCATCTGAATCTTCAACAAACCCTACTAAAAGCGAATAATCCATTACATCCAACGATAATAGGAACTGTGTATCATTATATAATGAATTTGATAAATTATATTTAGTATCAACTTTCATATAAAGTGGCGTTTTACTGATAACTTTAAGAAAAATTAGTATAAATAATATGTATTTACAATATTATTTGTTTTTACTTTCTACTAAATTTTCGTCTAAAAATACTTCAACATCTTTTCCTGTTTTTTCTGCATATCTATTTCTCATAGATCCTTTTAAATCAAAAACCTATAAGATATAATGTAAATAATTTTGCTACCATATAATTCTTTAATATATATATATATATATATATATACCTGTTTTATTGGTATGTCGTAAAATAAGTTTTCCATTACTAGAATATCCATCTTCATTGATTTTCCACTTGCATTATTATAGAAACCAATACGATAAAGTCCAAAGATCTTACATAAAACAGTAGGAATCTATATTATAATATGTAAATATATATACACATAGCTATATTTGAAAATATAAATATTACTCCTTTATCAAAAACTTCATTAAACATATATATAAAGTATTTATTGGCAGAACCCGAAAAAGCATCCATCTCATACTTTGATATTTGCTTAATCAAAAATCGCTCATCTATAAATATTACAAATGAGGTTTTTATGCACTCACTTTACATATTGTACATTTATACCTTTTGTTTTCAAAAAAATCGATCCAGATTTCCCTCCTGAGGCATCGTAAGTTGTGCATCGAGCCAAAGATGAGATAAAAATTTCATCACACCCACAGCTCTTTCGAAGCATATCAAACTGTTCTGCAAAATATATTTTACACGAAAAGTTTGTTGATCCTCCTTCAAAAGCAAATCTCCAAGGCTGCGATGTTTCATCAGGAAACATTTCTAAATAAAATGGGTTTTGATTTGATACATTTGACATACGTAGTTGTTGTTTGTGTTGGAGTTTTTCGTTATATAAAGCACTACCAAGCATATAAGAAATAATACTGCTAGGCTCGTCTTCTCGTACTAATATATTTGAATCCGCGAATATATGCTCATTCGGAGAACTATTGTAGAAATTAGTACTATAAAGGAAATAATATTTAACTTACAAAGGGTATTCAAGTGGCGCTAAATTACTTATGCTTTTCTCTGCTAAGACATAGGTAATTGCTTTCATAATTGAATTCCTTCCACTACTATTCGTTGACCAATCAAAACTAGATGAACCACTCTCTATTTGCATATACATATACATATATATATATATATATATAAGCTTTCCAAAAATTTAATATAATAAATTTACATACCTAAAGTCAAATTCTCTAACGGCATATCCGTTCCTTTTGGCGTCAATAAATCTTTCTTATTCCCAATTACTATGCCAGACTCTAAACTTAAGAATGGCAGTGTATTATTGGCCATCTGTACCTTATGCTCCTCTTCGAATTCCTGAAGCTCTAAGATACTTGGGACTATTTCTCGACCTAGACATTCATCGTATTCGTCCATATGAAATAGTGAAAATGCTTTATGTCCAAATGTTGATGGTTCATCATGTTCAACAGAAACTGGTCCATCTAATAAAGCATCATCGTCGTCATCTGAAGAAGATTCTTCATGCATAACCTCTTTAATTTTTGTATATGGTTCAAGCGATGCCTTACTTGGTAGCCGTTGTCGTATTGTACGCGTGATTTTATTATCTGAGAGATTATTACGTGTTTTTATTATATATTCTCTGGTACTCACATATTTCACCAAGCTTGTTGTCTCATGTTGTGTTTCTGGTAATACACTGTTACGGTTTATACTAGATAATTGTTGCCCCAAAACTGATATTTTACTACTATTACTATTAGACACACTTCCATCTACAATTGCCATAGTACGTGATCTGGGTCGAATAATTGATAACTCTTGATTTGTTGTCTGTACAAGAGGATTGCCCTTGGAAGCTGCAAGCTTACTACTAATGGGATGTGTGATATTAACTACTCCCAGTCGCTTTTCTCCTAGAGGATACATGTCTGCTAAACTTCCCATAAATCCGTACCTATATGCGATAGGTGGTCGATCTTGAATTTTTGCTGAATAAGGTGATCCACGATATGCATTAGGCTTCGTAATAGAAGTCTGCTGTTGCTGCTGCTGCTGCTGCTGCTGTGATTGCCGCTGTTGTGGTTGTTGCTGTTGTATTTTTGTATCAAAGGTATTATTTCCAAATGTGTTATTTGCTGTAGAAGCTTCAAAATATTGCTTGGCCTTATGATAGCTATGTGTACTCAATTTACTGTTCATTTTTTTTTGAACAGTTTGTGATGAGTTCTTAGATTTAGTTATAAGAGGATCTGGTGGCAATAGCTCAGCAAATCGCTTATATGCAGCCGATGAAAAGATAGGTTTGATATTATTACGAACAATTAATTGCTGTTGATTTAGAGCCATTGGAGATGGTAACGGTGTAGAGTTTACAGATGATGCGGGTGTGTTGTCGGTTTCTATAATTTTCGATTCTTCTAGGTATTTCTGGCTTTTCTCCTCTTGTATTTTCTTCTCTACTATTTTCTTTTTATTAGGTGAATCCTTCATAAGTTCAAGAGATAATCGACGAGCGACACTTGGATCTAAGTCACGAGATGCATCTTCTTCTAATAAAAGATTTATTTTAGGTGGCGATTCTGAGCTATTCTTTATATTATTGTCCCCTATGCTATCAAGATCTTTCTCATGTTGTAAAAACATTTGATCAAAACGTTTCTCTTCATGAAACCATGGATACAATTCGGTAGTAGTAGGTGATTCACTCAATATAGGTTTTTGTAGTAAGTTATTGATAGTCGTATCATCACTGTTTTCATCATTATCAAACAAGCCAACATCTAAAAGTGGTAAATCAACTGCTTCTATAGCTTTTTTCGTTCTTAAATCCAAATTTGTCGAAACATTTGTGTTATCAAGATTTTCAGCGGGAAACATCTTTCGTAAATGATTTGTGGTCAAGCGTCTCAGCTCACGTTCAGGTCTTATAAATCGTCGTGCAAATGCTATGTATTTAAGATCCCATGCTACTGCATGATTTTGCAAATCAGCTAACACATTATTAAGTTGTAATGTATCAGTAGGTGCGCTTGTGGCATATTCCATTTGTAACTTTTGTAATAAATGCTTTTTATTTTTAAGAGCTTCTTGTGAAAGTTCCTTTAGATATTCTTTGCAGAGATCAATGATGTTAGGATGTACAATATCATAGGAGAAGGATTTATTGCGCTCTATTATAGAATCAAAAAATTTTGCAATCTTTGACCGCGTTGATTCCAGCGCAGCGTCCTTAATATCTCTCTGCTGCTTGGAACTAAACTTCAAGTGTAATTGAGGTGGGAAAACATCAACAACTTTAACTTTGTGATGCGTAAAGTTAACCGACAAGTTTTGAATGCGAAATGAAATGCTGTGGTCACGATAAAAACCGTGGGGACAACCCTCATCAACAGCTATAGGTTCTGATTGATAAAACAAGAGCTCTAAGAATTTACCGAATGAATATCGAGCAAGTAGTTCTGGTATAGGCTTCCATTTATGTGTGATATTGCAAATATTACAATGCGTACAAATTAGTATTGGTATCTTGTTCAAGTATTCATCACGACTGATATCAATTTCGTCATCGTTGTCTTCTTCAACAAACATTTGTACCTTAATTTGTGCGTTACCGTGTGAATACGTACGATCATGAAAGATCAGAGGTCCACCGCAGATTTGAGAACTACAAGTATAATACGCTTCTTTTACTGAGTTAAGAATGTACTGACCTAACGTACAATCACACAGGGGGTTATAATATTCATATGGGTCTAAGACAGCCTTCTCACAAGGAATTGTATGATCATCCATAGGATTAATAGTCCGATACACAATAATCCGCTGATGATAAATAGGTGATAGCTGAAGTGGAATAAAGCCTATATATTTTTTATACATAAGCCAACATTGTAAATGTAAATCTTGATAATGACGATATTCAAGGTCGTGTTCCAAGTAGGCATCAAAAGATTTTAGATAATCCTGCATATAAATGAGATCTGTAGGTATGGGCGGTATAGTAGGTGATGTATAATTACTTTTATTCTTATTTTCATTTTGTATTGGGTGATCTGGATTCACCGTATGATTCGATAGTTTACTATCTTTCTCTTCATGATAGCTACTTTCATTAGCGAGATTGGTACCTGTAATAGTGGCACCTAATCGCTCACGAATCAAACCAATTAAACGTTTCTGAGTCTCACGCAATTTAAGCAAAAGATGAGGTACAGGCAAGGTTACACCAAGTGACATGGATAGCGTTGTTGTTTGATACTGTTTCAGGACCGCATTAACAGCTGTTAGACAAATATCGTCATCATCTACAATGACAGTTGTCGTTTGCTGGTGGTAATGTGTTCTTTTTTTATCTACTGTATTTACCGTTACTTGAGATTCAGCTACAGATAATGCAGAAATACTTTGAGTTTCTAAATAAAGCATATTATCTGATAAAGTAACACTTTCACCATGATAAGAGGAGACAGTTGTAGGTCGATTATTAACTATATTTAAGGCATCAGAATTTATCGGCGTTGCTTCCAAAGTATTAGTGTCATCATTATTGTCATCATCTGCTGACATAATACGATTATTATAACTACGCAACCCAATAAACTCTTTTCTTAGTTGTGCTTCAATATTGATATTATTAACGACATTCACCATAAACTTCATAATTAACTTTACAGTCTCCAATGTCTTCAGATCACCTCCTCGCAATATAATCGTTGCTCCGCGCTCCTTTGGACACTCGCGAAAAATTAAAAATGTTTTGCGTCGATTTGGTAAAAATTCATGCAAAATTGTTAGAGGTTCAAAAAGGCCACATTGACTTACTGTAATTGTCTTTGCATTCCACAACTCATTTTTGTAATTAAAGACAGTTGCATCTGTACAACGCGCAATGGCATCTAACTTCTCTCTCTTAATGTTGTAAGCAACTGCAATCTTAGCGTTATTAAGACGTTCGATAATTGTATGGGGTACATGAGATGCCACCAATACAATATGGGGCTTGAGATTGATAATCTCTGACACTAAAGCATTCATATGATCTCGTTCCCAAGCTAACAGACGTTCAAATCTGAGATACTCTTGACTTTCAAGTAAAGTTGTAGCATCTAATTCAAAATTCAAGATCAAGATTACGGGATTTTTTATCTTTCGTATCATTCCTTTATGGGCTACAGTTTTTGATAGCACTACCCCATTAATGGAATAACTATCAGTAGGTAATCCTCCAGGTACTTTTTTAATTTTAATGTAATGGTTCATATTGAATGTATCCCGAATGCGTAACTGAGGTTGAACTTCATCTGTGATTACTAATAAGAGTTTCATCATAATTTCTTCCCAGTCTTGCCGAGGTAATTCACTATCCTCTAAAAGATGACAAAGTATATTTTTCATCAGCTGAATAAAAGAAGGATCCCAGTCTTGATGTCTAATGGCATTCATATTATATCGTGATTGTGGCTGTTGTTCGGATGTTGTGCTTTGGTGAGATGTTGCTGCTGCTGCTGCTGCTGCTGCTGCTGCTGCTGCTGTTGTTGTTGTTGTTGTTGTTGTTGTTGTTGTTGGTATTGGAGTCGACCGAGATGGCATTATTTTACTATTTGATAGTATTTCAATACTTTGATCTGTTGTTGTAATGGGCGTATTACGCATTAAGCTTTTAGTTCGTACCCGTATATGTCGTCCTGTTGTTGTATTCTCTGTTAAACTTAATCTTCTTCGAATTATGGATCTCTCTGGAGATCTCATGATAAACCATGATGACGTTTTACTACTTGCAGTACTTGTACTTGTTACAGGCGTTGTATTAGGTGAATCATCTTCGAAGAGTGGGATATTATTGAAGATACCAGAACTAGGTCTTTCAATACCACCACTTAGAAAATTAAGTAAATTACGAGAGCTTCTATCATCCTCTCCTTCGTCACTATGAGCCTCTGGATGTGGGTTAGAATTCGAATTGTTATTAAAAATTGATGAGCTTCGACGAAAAGGCATAGGTGAGTTTAATAACCGCTGCTTTGTACCTTCTAATGTGGCCAAACTTGTATCAATACCTAACGAATTCATTGTACTTGCGCGAGAACGTGGTGCTGAACGTAAAAAGGAAGAAGATAACAATTTTTTTGCACCGTCAATAGAATGTAGCTCTAACGAAGCTCTTTGTTGTAAATCACTATTATTACTTATCAACTCATCATCGTCGTCACTGCTATCAGCACTTGTAGGGATCAAAAATGTTTTTTGTGATTGCTGTGATGGTTGTACATTATCAATGACAGCATCATTTAATAAATTGATATCGTCTGCGTGATATTTATTATAACAATTATTGCATACACGAAGTGACTGACTTGTATGAATATTATTACTCAGACATTTTGAGCAAAATATTTGACCTATAAAGACGCGTATAAAAAAAACAATGTATTATGAAAAGATATGATCTGCTTACCACAGGTACGACAATGATGTCTTCTTCTAAATAAATTAAAGGGTGCTTTACAACTATTACATTCTTTACATTGTTCATCAGGTATCCAAAAATCTTTATTACTATAATCAACTGAATCATATTTCCGAAGCCTATTTAATATACGACCCAAAGAGTTTGTATTCGAAACAGAAAAATTTGTCATGATTGATTGATTATCACTACTATCAACAGAAGAAGTCTTTGTTAAGGATATATCCAGCTGTGGTCTGACGGGGATTATTTCTGATACGGTGGTTATGGCAGCGGCGGAGGTAGTATCGGTTGTTGTAATAATTGAAGAGGAAACTACATTATTATTGTTATTGTTACTATTATTATTGTTACTATTGATATTATCATTGTTATCATTTTCGGTTAATTGTATAGAAGATTGCTGATCAGTTAACTTATAGTCCTGGACATGTTCATTAGCAATGACAATAGACACATTTTGAGATTGAGGAACAACAACAGTAGTTTTAAATTTAGAGAAAATTTTAAAGATCAGGCCTTCTTCATCACCTTCTGAGATGAAGTTAAAAGATGTAATAGAATGAGGATCGTAATCAAGTTGAGATGTTTTTTTCATATAAGAAAAAAAAAAAAAAAAAAAGAAGGTACAGGGACAAATGACTGCTGCTTTATTATCATACAACATTCATTGTACTACGATGTATTTTATATGTAAAATACACTTTTTTTTTTGTTTGAAACATTTCCATTGTTTAAAAAAAACAATTATCAGATTGAGTTTCAGCAGCAATCAACTATTTTTTATTATTTTCATTTAAAAGATATCCCCGCAAATAAATTTTCTTTCTTTTTCTTTCTCATAAAAAAAAATATTATTTATTTATTGTGTATAAAACATGGCTACGTAAGGAAGACTAAATATTCAATATGCATATAAAGTATACTTAATTATTATATAGTGAAGCACCTAAAGCAACCCCTATTACAGTTTCTGAATTGTCCAAGTATGATGGCTCTGACCCTTCACTTCCCATTTATGTTGCTATTAAAGGTGATGTATTTGATGTCTCAAAAAATACAAGTTCATATGGTAAAGGTTCAGGATATAATGTATTTGCTGGAAAGGATTCATCTAAGGTAAAAAAAAAAATTTTTTTCTTAATGCGGCTAATTGGGAATTTATTGTAACACACAATTTATAGGCACTTGGAAAGTCTTCTTTAAAGCCTGAAGATTGTATAGGTGACTATAGCGATCTTACAGAAAAGGAATTAGAAACTTTAAATCAATGGTATACATTCTTTTCTAAGAGATATAATATTGTTGGAAAGGTCGTTCCTGATAATTAAGTTGTATTTTATTCGCGTTTTTATTATTAATATAAAAAAATAAAATTTTACCATTACGTAATACCAATAAATGATAATAATTCACTTTTTTGATTTCCGCTAAACTTCTTTTCACTTTTCTCTTTCCATTACATCATAATGGCAACAATCTCTCAATCCTCTGCCAACCAACATTGGAATTACTTTATAAATGGTCTCGAATCAGCTTCCAATTGGCCTAAGGCCTTTATTCTCTTTTATACGTAAATGTGACAATAAATTAATATTGAATTTTTTTTGATGTATGTTTCTTTTTTTTTTATATAAATATATAGTTCTTCAAGCATTCAAAAGGCTATGTTGACCACCTTTTTATTGAATGGCGTTTTATTTTTAGGTAGTCAAGTATTTTTAGAAACTGTTTATCCAAATTCAAAAATATTTGGTTGTCATTATGTTGTAAGTATATGTGGTTTTTTATAAGGAAAAAAAAAAAGAAGGGGGCTCTTACATTATACAATTGAATAGCATCTAATTGGATATCCCATGTATTTTATTTTACTTGGGATCAATGGTCGATTCTACGGTAAAGTAGCTGAAAAGTCATATCAAATACAAGCACAACAACAACAACAGCAACAGAAACGATCAGCTCCCACCAATACTATTTCGAGCTTAGCTTCCACTATTTTAACCATTATTTTATATATTAATTGTGGTCTATTTGCTAATCTTATTTCTAATGTACCCATTATGGGTCGCTTTTTATCTTTTTGGATGAATTGTATTATTATGTCTTATTATTCATTTGAGTAAGTGCTGATATGCATATGTATGTAAAGAAAGACAATATGCTTATATATATATTAAATAGATATCAATGGGTATATAAGGGCTGGAATATTGAAAAGCGTTTAGCATATATGGAGGCTCATTGGGCTTATTTCTTAGGTTTTGGTAAGTTTAACAAAAGATAAAGAAAAGAAAATGAATTTTTTAATTTTTTTTTTTTTTTTTTTGATAGGGTTTCCTGCTACAGTGATTACATTTTTCCTTTCTTTTCTTCGTTCTGGCGCCGTTTTTGCTCTTATTTACCCTTTCGTAAGTTTAAGTTAAGCATGGAATATATAAATGTATAGAATACTTATATTTTGTTATAGTTTATCATTATGGCTATGTTATCTGTCCCAAAAGGTACAAATCCTTATAACCAAACAATGCCTTCTGGAGAAAACGCACGCAATAAGATTAGTTTACCCAACAAAATTCCCATCTTTTACCCTGTTCGTAAATTAAATGATGCAACAATTTTATTTATTCGTCTAATTGGTGGTGTTCATGCTGACTCTATTATTACAGAAAAAAAGAATGAAAGTAAAAAACAAGAATAATAAATTTTAATTTAATGCTTTGTCTTTCTTTTCTTTGCTGAATGTAAATCTTCGACTGCTTTTGAATTAGAAGAACCAGGAAGAACTTTTTGTGCTGTTAATAATATTAATATTAATAAATTTTCCAGAGTGATTTATATGATTATACATGTATAAAAAAAAAAAAAAAAACTTACTATCATTCATTAAAAGTCTTTCGACCAAGTCATTAATAACACCACCAGTCAAAAATTTGGTAGATACACCAGCAGGTAAAATAGGCTGTTTTAATTGCTCCTCCAATTCATGTTTTAAAGCCTTTGCTCTCATTTTGGCCTTTTGAAGTTGTTCTTCAGACTTTTGATGTCCCTTACCTTGCATCGTTTCTTCATCAAACTCGACATCCATTTCCTTGGCCATATTTCGCATCCAATTTACTTCATGTGATTGTTTCGATTCTTGATGTTGTATCGAATCAATTTCAGATGCTAACTTGACACGTTCACGCATCGCTCTTAAAATACTTAAATCAACAGGGAACTCAGGATACTGCTTATTCTTACGCAGTGTTTGACATAATTTGTTATAAATCTTAACTTCTTCAGGACTACATAACAAAAGTGAGATACCATCATGATTAGCACGAGCTGTACGACCAGAACGATGTACATAAATTTCACCGGAACGAGGTAATTGATAATGAATGACATGGTCAACCAAAGGGATATCCAAACCACGAGCAGCCACATCAGAGGCTACTAAAACAGCTTTAGGGTTTGCTTTAAATCTATCAAGATTCTTAAGACGCTGCTTTTGTTGCATCTGAGCATGTAAACCAAGAACTTCGATATGAAGTAGCTTGAATACAGGAACTAAACGACGTATAGCATCAATTGAGTTAACAAAGATAATAGTACGTCCAGGATATCGTGTTACAAAATAATAGACATACAAGTCTTTATCTGTGTTAACACAATCGACTTTAGCTTCTAAAAGACGAGAAGCAACGACATTTTCTGAAGTCATATCAACTAAAGCTGGTTCTTTATCAGCAAAATCAATACGTTCAAGGAGGTCCTCCATCGTGTTTGTTGTTGCTCTTGACTTCTTCTTTTTGGCCTTGACATTAAAACGAATATCTTTGGACAAAGTAGCGGTATAGATGAAGGTTTGATGCACACCTACATGTCGAGGTAGTTTCTTCTTGTTAATACCATCTCCATCAACTTCCTCGGGCCATTCAGTTGTATTCTGTCGTTTTGATGAAAGTGCATCCAATACGCTATTTAATTCATCAAAATGGCCCTTCTCTAACATACGATCTGCTTCATCAAGTACAAGGAATTTAATATGTTTTAACATATCCATATAATTTGAGTTGCCTGAAAGGAGTTCCCAAAGACGGCCTGGTGTTGCAACAATAATATCTGGTTTTTGGTTAAGTAAACGTTCTTGCTTCTGAACTGACATGCCACCCACGATAGCAATGACACGAGTGTTACTAAAGACAGCCATACTTTCGATATGGTCGCGAACCTGAATCGCCAATTCTCTTGTAGGGGTTAAAATAAGACCAGTCAAGCCCTCATGAACTGGATGGTTTGCAAGGTAGTTGATAATGGGGATACCAAATGCCAGAGTTTTACCTGAACCTGTTTCTGCGGAACCAATAATATCGCGGCCCTTTAACGCTAACGGCAAAGCATTTTTCTGAATTGGCGTAGGTGATGTAAAATGATTATATTTAAGTGCATTCTTAATAGGCTCTGATAAACTTAAATCATCCCAAGCTGAAATATCGACAGTTTGATCTACATCTTCTAAAGTAGGACGACGGGGTTTCTTTTCCTGTTCTTTCTTTTTCTCCTCTTCTTCTTGAGCCTTTCTTTTAGCTGCTAATCTCTCCCTTTTATTCATAGGCTTCTTTTCACCTTCTTGAGTTTCATTTTTAGCTTGTTCTTCAAGTTGCTTCACTTCAGTTTCATTTTTAGCTTGTTCCTCGAGTTGCTTCACTTGAGTTTGAAGTCTTTCCAATTCTTTCTTCTTTTTCTCTAACAATTTTTGAGCTTTTGTCTTTTTTTCAACAGGCTGTTGTTCTTGCTTGTCTTTTGCAGGTTCCTTTGTAATACTATTCTCTTTTATTTCGTTATCTGTAGACTCATTCTTTTCTCCTTCTTCTGTCTTTTCCTCAGATGTATTTTCCTCAGTCATTCCTTCTTCCTTAGTGGCTAATTCCTCGTCAAATGTATCCAAATCATAGTACTTTTTTGTTTCTTCTAAGCTCAAAGGAGCTGTAGGTTCAGCTTTTTTCCCCTTTTTACGATCTTCTTTTTTGATTCTCTATTACATTTTATTTAGATGCTTATGCTCATTATATACATATTTACATTTATTTCGTAATTGGCTTACCTTAAATTTTGCAACTTTACCAGTTGCATCATCACCTTCATATTCTATTTCTACGTCACTAATTTCTTCTAAACATAAGAATCCACCTAATTCATCAGATACAAAGGTATCATTGACAGATTCGTTCCAATCCCAGCTATCAATGTCACCTAATTCTTCGTATTCGATCTCACCACTAACGCCTTTTTCTAATTTAGGTTGTTTGTTTACGGATTTGTTTTTCTTGAAAACTTTCTTTTTATTGTTGTTTGGTTTGAGTGGTTTAGTGTTTGCTGTTTGATTTTTAGTCGATTTTACCATGGTGAATGAGAGAGAGATCTAGTTTCTATAAAAAAAAAAAAAAAATTTCGGTAAAAAAAAAAATACAAATATATAATGAGACTGACAGTCATTTTAAAATTAAGTCACATTCATGCGCTCATTTAAAAAGGGGTAATGTTTATTTAAATAAAGGTATAAAAATAATATAGTATGAAGTATTTTTTTTTTAAAAAAAAAGAAAAAAAACAAGGAAAGAAAAGAAAAAGTATAGACTAAATTATTGATCTAAACCCATATTATCATCTGAAGGGTCTAGCAAACTAAAAATAAAGTTAAGTAAAGTGATCTTTAGATAGCTGTTTCTGAATTTTACCTGTATTGCTTAAGAAGCACACATTCGCCACCACTTTCCAAGTCAATATTATACTGATAAAAGAAACCTTCGGAGGTAATCACCATTACTTGTGGTGTTGTGCTATAGAATTATAAGTATCACTAAAATACATCAAGTCCTTTTTTTTTTTTTACCTGCTTAGTGCAACTAAGCTTCGAACACCTGCACTCGGTAATTTTAATGAAGCAAAATCTCGTGTGGGTTCCCACATTTCAGTCAAAACGTCAGGTAAATAAGATCCAACACTACCTGCTAAGTTTCTACCCAAATGCATTGAAGATCTGCGAAGCATTTGTCTATATAATGATATAAATAAATAAGACCCATAACAGGTTAAATTAGCTGATGCTAGCTTACCCTACACTGGAACTTCTACCTCTTTTATCTCTATCCTCATTCAAGCCAGGGCTTCCATTATTTGATCCCAATTTAAAGATGTGAACTGTTTCCGTATCACTTGAAACACATAATAGTGAGCTTACTAGATTAAATGACATAGAATATATCTTTGCTGGGTAAGAGCCTCGTCTAAATTGATAAATTTTTGTAGCATCCAGAGTAGAAAAAATACGAATTACAGTCCCCTTTAATAAATGAATTAGGGCATATGCATATATATATATATATATCTAATGTGCCACTATCTTAATATTACCTTTTCACTGGCTGTGGCTAATAATGTTCCTTCAGAATTCATAGAAAGGCAGCTGACAGGTGACTTGTGTGCTTGAATTATATTGGTGGTTTGTGGACCTAATGCATCAAAAATCTCCACGTCACCTGATATATAAAATGAATTAGATGAGCCACTATTGGGTGAAAAAGGTGAACTAGTTGAAGACCTTGCAGGATAAGCTATAAAGCAGTTTTCACTCGAAGGAGACAAAGCACAAATGGCTAAAATCATATATTAAGATAAATAGATGATGTGTATTGTCAGCAGGCAGATAATCTTACCATTAGGGTTTGGATTTGTATCAATCGTATGGAGTAGTTTCATGTTACTGATATCATATAAAAAAATTTGTTCTTCCAAAACAACAATCAATCTTCTTCTATTCATTTTTACTGCAAGAATAGCAGTGGGGAATGATAATTCGCAAATCGTTGTTTGTCTCTAAATAAACAATATTAATTACAAAAGAAAAGAAGAAGAAAAAAAAAAAAAAAAAAAAAAAAAAAAAAAAAGAGAGGAAGGATGGACATTTCATAATTAAAATAATTACCTTTGTATTAATAATTTGCAATTGCCTTGGCGAAAAAGCTGGATGTTCACCAGCTCCTACAAGTGCAACAAGAGATGTGCAAAATAACATTTCTACAATGCCTGTTCCGCCCGTCTCTTTATGTTGAAGTAAATTCATTTGCTCTGTTTTTTTTTTAAAGAAAAAAGGAAATCATCACTTACGTTTAGAATAACATTTTCCAAATGGATCACAATTGTAGATTCGATATCCTCTTTCAGTGCCAACAGATATACAGCTAAAGTCTTGATTGAAATTTAAAAATAAAATTTCATTATTACTTTTATCTCCAAGATTCATTTTATTAAAGAGAAAATTAGAAAAAAAATAAAAATAAAAAGTCTTTTGTATAAGTATTATTATTTAATTTAATTTTATTTTATTTTATTTTTTTTGCTGCATTTTATTCACAACACCGCACCCACGCCCCCTATAATTGTTCAACTTGAAACTTTTCTTCTCCATTAATCAGATGTAAATGGTGTGTGTAGTTAATTTACAGAAATTATTAGGGGAAAAAAAATTATACAGACAACAAGAAGCAATATGTAAACATGTATATATATATAAAAAAAAAAAAATAACAAATTCCTTAGAATAAGAAAGAATAACTAATAAATATATCATAATATACATTTATAATAGTGCCATTTACCTTTAGTT
This sequence comes from Cokeromyces recurvatus, assembly GCF_025118155.1. Taxonomy (NCBI): domain Eukaryota; kingdom Fungi; phylum Mucoromycota; class Mucoromycetes; order Mucorales; family Mucoraceae; genus Cokeromyces; species Cokeromyces recurvatus. The sequence goes on from NW_026251428.1 coordinate 101,636, forward strand.
ATATCTATGCTATATACTTTCCAGTGATTAAATATAATAACTTTACATGCTTGTTGAAGGCTTTATACAATATATCCTTTTCTCTATCATTAGCAACTTTCATAATGAATTTTGGAGCATTATTTACTAATTCAATACTCTGCTTGGGCAAAAAGTTTAAATTATTAAGTAAATACACCCTAATAGAGGGAGAGGCTTCTTGTATATTCTTGCTTTTTTTTTTGGTATATACTATCATTACGCGTGGAATACCTTAATATTTTACTATTTGATCTAATGATTTAGATCTCTTATAAATTTAAAGCACTCTTTTATATGTATACGACTTGCTTTATACATTCCCTATAATATAGAGCATTTACTATGATACCAATTACATATGTGCATACAAAGACTGTACATGATATATTCTTGATACATCAAATATATCGTTATGTTTTCTTACTGCTACATAGATATAGAAGAATTGAAAGAAACAAATACAGAAGACTACTTTAAATACTGAGTAAAACTATCAAGCTGTACATTACAATATGAGACAAATTTTATTTTGATTTATATACCAAACCAATATTATAATAGCTTTATTATCCTCTTACATTGCATAATGAAACTGAAAGCTTGTAAAATCGAATAATGTATTAACTGAGCTTAATTATATATTATATAAAGATAAGCGTCTTTTTTCTTTAAAAAAATAAAACAAAATAAAATAAAAACAAGGTAACTATTTCAATAAGCTCACTCGCTAAAGCAATAAGTGAATCCATGTATTTGATAACTCGCTTGTTCTTGATTGAGATATATTTAAACTAATAAAATCATTGGTTTCTATCAGTTTTATTTTTATTTATTTTTTTAAATATTAGACTATATAGCATAAAAATAAGCTACAAATAAGCTTATAACGCGATGATTTGATTAATGCATATCCTTGTCATTCACAATTAAATATATAAATGTTAAATATTGGTTGTGTATTTTTCTTTTCTTTCTTTTTTTTTTCATTTGTGTTTGTTATTTCTGAAATGGACGCATCTGAACGACAGAAGTATACCCCCTCACACCTCCCGAGGGCGTACAAGCAACTGAAGAGACACTCCAGGCTGATCAGGCCCAGCCATTTCACGGCCGTGGAATAGCCGGTTGATGATCATAAAGAAAAAAAAAGAAAAAAAAAGGGAATTTTACAATTTTTTGACCCCATTTTTATACCTTTTTTTTCCCTTTTTTTAAGGAGTAAATTCATTCAAGGAGTAAATATTTTTATCCAATCAATTTGAACATTCTTTTATTTATGAACATGTGCATCATATGTTTACGTAAAACTCTCAAGTCATTAATAAACAGCCAATTGGAGGGGTTAACTCAGTTTTAATTTACTTTTGCTATTGCTTTTATTTACTTAAATACTAGAAAAAATGAGAGCAAATAATTTCTTTATTTATCTGATTCTTTTGATTTTATTTTGTTTCAAATTTAAAAACTGATCCCTTATTATAACTTTATTGTAAATAAATTCATTCGTTTTTTGGTTGTGAAAAGGAAGAAATCTATAATTATAACCTTGCAAGCATATATATATATATATATTTTTTTCTTACTTTATTCAACAATATAAGAAAGATGACTCTATGTCTTGTAATTTATAAACATACAATCTTTTCAAAGAATCGCATTATCATTGTAGATTTACATTCTATATTAATTTGCTGCACAAAGTTTGTATTTTCTCTTAAATATATACTATTTGTAATTGTATAATCAATGCGTTGATTAAAACATATAATCTGAATGTAGCATAGTAATTTAAGCCAAACCTTAAATGTAAAAGTTTTTTTTTTTTTTTTTTTTTGATCTCAAGTTGCTTACAATGGCACCCTATATTAATATATGGGTGTTTTCTATACATGCGTCAATCAACGATTACTTTCTTTTTTTTTTCTTTTTTTTTTAGTACAATAGTATTCTTTATTACACGATGGTTCTATTGTTTAGACACAACTTGGATATTATACTTTTTCTGGAATTCAACAAATTCTTCTTCTTTACGCTTGTAAGATTGTAATAAGGATTCTATAACTTGTTTGATCTAATAACACAATAAGTTATTGTTATATACAATGTAAACAAAAGCTTCTTACCCCTTTATAATTAGTTTCTAACGCAGGTAAAACTTCTTTGATTGTTCTTTCTACAAGAACACCACCTACCATACGAAAGCATTTACGTTCTGGTTCAAGTGGTGAAATGCTATCAATCACAAGTCTACAAATAATAAATTAAGAATTAAAAAAGTCAATTTACTTGAAATAATAATAATAATAATAATAAATTTACTTGTGCTCTTCAACTTCTGATTCTAATTCACCTATTTTTTGTGCTATTTGTTGAAGTTCATTTTTATATTGATTATACTATTAAATGATCATGTTGATGTTAGAAATTACATGTGTATTTTTTTTTTGGCAATGTTTTGTATTAGTTAGCATACTTTTTGTGTTAATTCAGCATCAGAAGGTCTTTTGTTGGTAGCCATCGTACGCGTATATGTAGATGATCGTCAAATTGAAATAAAAAAAAAAAAAAAAAAATAGTTATTTTTCTCTATAATGGAGTTTTAAAAAAAAAAGCGTCCTGACTTACTAGTATTAGTAGTATTTACTATGGGTGAAATTAAATTTTGCTAGAAACACCAACATAAACCTAATTTCTTAGCCATACTAGGACTAGGAAAAATACATATTTGATACGACATTATTTTTGTTCTTGTTGAAGAGAAAATCTAGGAGGATGCTTTCGATCAGTTAATTCTTTTAACAGCATTACAATTACGTTGCTACTGTATACTACAGCTTCTGGAAGCTAATATATCATGATAGCCTATTATTGCAGGCATAAGTTTTCTTTCAAAGCATAAATAATAAGTTTTTATATATATATATATAAGCTATGTTTATAACAGTTATTAACTATCATAAAAGAGCACGTGTAGTATGTGGAATAGACTTTTTTTTTTATTGTTGTTTAATAAAAGTCTAATGTTTACCCTTGCAGTTGTATGAAAGGGACACTTATGGGGCACGTTTACGTCGTTTTGAAAATACCTATTTTATTTAAACTTTTGCGATTATATTCATGGTAAATTGTATCATAACATCGAAACAGGTAAGCAAGTACACTCTGGAAGGAGACATTAGAGGTTCAATAGAGAAGGATACGATTGCTTCTTACATCGTTAAATTTCTGAAATTAGTTATTAAAGTAAATTGATAATAATAGTATATTTTTATTATGATGTATAACTGTAAAGTGGATCACAGCCGCTTTGGTGTAGCCTGTGAGTATCAACCATTCTTTATACGTCTATAATCATCCTACTTGAATGTTATTGAAAGATGCTAGTCTAAAGATTAAAGAAAGCTTAAGAAGAAACTCACTCAGAAAAAAAAAAGTAATCTATTTACACCTCGCATCAGAGAAATATGTATGACTACTACTTTAAGATGGGTTAAGAATATTGCCTTGTATTGTGATAAATGTTTATAAAAAAAAATAGATTAATTTAAGATAGTTTCAATATAGATAAGCTCTAATTTCACCTTAAAAGAACATTGCAAATATTTCTTTGTCTATTAGTGTCTACAAGAAAAAATAAAGTAAAGTTAAATATCATGATAATAAAAGAAAAATTTAGTTTTATGCTTAAGATTTAGTCGTCTATTTATTAAGCTGAAGAGACAATAGAGGACTAAGAGGAGATCAGTTTTTTTTAGCAAAGTTATTAAGGGAATGTCTAACCAAATAAGTGTACGAAATAAGTAAGCTTTAATTTACTATGATAGTTTGTAGTTGAAATTAATCGTTTGACATTTGAATTTAGTGGAGGGGGGGGGAGTTATAGTTCAATGTAATGAGTATTCTTTATATGTATATAGAATTTAGGCAAAAGAAAAATGCATACGTTTGTGATACCGTATTGCAATAGTTAAAATGACGCATCATTATCCGAATGAATATTAGTCACTGTTTACATAGTGTCTATCTCATAGTTAAACTTAACATTATAAGTTTCCTAAAACAGCAGAAAAAGAATGAAGGCTTTGAACTCTTTTCCTATTAAAAAAAAGGGGGGGAGGAAAGGAGAGTGGGAGTACAACGACTATAATATCGTTAATTTGACAATAATTAAAATCATTAATGCTCCACTTTGCCTGCTAGATAAATTCGGCTCGTGGCTGGAGTTATTTACTGAATGATGGTGCTGTAATATTTTTTTATATAACTTTTTAGGTTGTATCTTGCCTAGTTTAAATTTCCTTGGAGTAAATTTTATTTTTGATATAGAAGATTAGTTGGCTTAGTCTTCCCATTATATATCAAGTTTGCGAGATCATATCCAGTTAATCATAAAAAAATTATTCTTCTACTTATTTTATTTTGAAGTGTATCGATATTCTTTTTTTTTTTCATTGGAGTCTTCATATATCCTTTTATAACAGCTTTTGACTTAATCCTTAAGCTGCTTTGTTAGATGCCCGACTATATAATAACATTGGGTTAATAGTATTATTTATTTATTTATTTATTTTTTTAAGAAAAAGAAAAGAAAAATAAATAAATCCTTGAACCACTTATTCTATTCTAAGATTGATAGTCGGAGATTACAGTCAACAAATTGTTAGGCGTAAAATCATAGAATCTATCTTAGATCAAACAAAACTGAAGAAAACTTCATTCTTTTCGAATTATTTTTTTTAATTTAAATGTGAATTGATTGGTTGACTTCTATAAATTGAATAAGGGTACCCAATCAAGTAAATTACTGGTACCTTGTTACCTAAGTATCCAAGTCTATGATAAAAAAAAAAGAACTAAACTTTTTTATTTTATTTTACTTTTTTTTTCTTTTTTTATTTTCTTTTTTTTTTTTTTTATTTATTTATTTAATTGCTACCTTTTATTTACAAATATTAGATAGGTAAATAAAGCATAAGGATGAAAATCAGAGAAATCCTTTGTGGTTTATTATCCACTACATTTGTATTAAGGGTTGCTACTATACCTTTATTCGAAATACGTAAGTTTTTATTTATTATTGTTATTTTGTTTATTTACATTTTTACCTTTATAGCAAATGATTATGATAGATACGGTAATGAATGTCCTCTGTTCGCCCATAATGATATCAAATGCCCATTACTTTGTGTCAGGAGTTATGATCTTTGTCCGCCTTCATTAGCCGCTAATTGTCCTCCTGGTTTAAGCTTTTGTGGGGATGGCACTTGTCAAGTCTCTTGTGAAGGGATTGAAAACGCCTGTCAATGTGGAGATGTCTCTCTCAATTACGTACCTTGTTCTGCTGGTCAATTAGTTAATATTTCTCATTTTGATCCTGTTAATCAGGTTGTTCAAATACAAAATTTCTGTGCTTCAAAGGCTGATATCAATAATCGAATAATTAATACCTGGGGTAATTTTAGCACATCATCAGTCTGGTTATCTTGTCCTATCACTGAACCTTATTTTACTTATACTGAACCTATGTGGATTGCTGTATGGTCATTAATGGGTATTGAAGCTGCTATTTTAATATTATGGTGTATTTATAAAGTGATTCGTGAGGCCAAATTTCATCGTGAAGTGAAAAGTACAACAGCTTATTCTATAGATAATACCAACAATTCGATTAAAGTTAACAGTCAGATTGATGAATCAGATGTAATTAAAGAAAAGTCCGAATTATACAAGAAATCCGAAAACGATAATTCTACCATCGGCAGTGAATCATTTATTGAAGAATCAGAAAAGCTAAGATTTAGAGGCTTTTCTAATGATTATTTTGGTATATTTGCTTTTGGTTCTGTTATTATAACTACCTTATTATTCTTTGTTTTCCTTGGTTGTCTTGTTGGTGATTATTGTAAGTAAAGAAGAGGAGGAGGAGGAAAAAAAAAAATATTCTACTTAATTCATGAATGGTTTTTTTTTTTTTTTTTTTTTTTTTTTTTTTTTTTTTTTTTTTAGACGGAACTTTGGGTGGCGAACAATTAGCAGTCTTTTTAACAGGCGATCTTTCATCCAAGATTTTTGCTGCTGTATGGCATCTAGCAGCTGCTTGGTTTTGTATTATAATGCTTACTAAAAAAGAATTCGTAATTATTTTAGAATTGAGTCTTACCCACATACATGCCCCTTTGTTCAAGTAGAGCGTAAACAAGATGAATTGGTCTTTTTAGCGGATGGTAGTAAATGGATTTCAAAACTTAGGGAAATTGAACAACGTGTCACCAAACAGCTTGGGTAATATACATGTGAAGATGTATGGTATAAAGTTTGACAATCTAACTATTATTTTTTTTTTTTTTGGTATTACTATTCATATTATTAGAATGGACATTATGGTGTCTACTTGTAAGGTCAAGTTTGCAGAAAATAGACTTCGTTACTTTGAATATCAATGTATGAGATATGTATATAATTCTGATAAGAGACGTTTTGAGCCTTACGAGTATGATTTGGGAAACACACATAGAAAACTTCAAGCTTGGTCAAAGGGTGTATCCACAGAGGATGCTAAAGTAAGAGCCGCCATGTTAGGTGCTAATATTATTAAAGTGGATGTTCCATCAATTCCTTTAGCCATCGTCCAAGAGTAAGTTTGACAGTTTTTTTTTTTTTTTTCTTTAAAAAAAAAAAAGAAAGTTAGAGTTATATAAGGTTACACAGTGATATTTAAATGTCTACTCTATTATAGATTCTCTTCCTTTTTATATCTTTATCAAATGATGTGCATGTGGGTATGGTATTACTTTCAATATTATAAAATGGGTCTTGTTCAAACATGTATTATTCTTGTTGCTGCCATTATTCAAGTCTTTTTACGTCTTAAAGCAGAACATCGAATTAAGGAAATGGCCGAACATGTTACCGATGTTACTGTACTACGTGATGGTCAGTGGATTACAACTTCAAGCGCTAGTTTAATTCCAGGTGATGTTTTTGAAGTTGAAGAAAATACAATTGTTCCTTGTGATGCTGTTATTCTATCTGGCACAGTTGTTGTAAATGAGTCTTCTCTTACAGGTGAAGCGATGCCCATTCGAAAATTGGCTATTCCAAATGATGATAATTTGTATGAAATGAATGGATCTGGTAAAGTGAACACTTTGTTTGCTGGTACCATCGTCTCTCAGACTACCACACTCGATCATGAACGTGTGTATGCATTGACGCTTCGTACTGGTATTGCCTCTGAAAAGGGTATGCTTATTCATAAAATCCTTTTCCCTTCCCCTGTCTCCTTCATCTTTAATGAACATCTCAAGGTGGCTATCTCAATCCTTCTTATCTGGGGTCTCATCGCCTTTTGTTTGACTTTATATCTTATGGGTCGTGGAAATATTACGAGCTGGTTTTATGGTGTATTTATCATGTCTGAAATTTTTTCACCTTTACTTCCTGCTGCTTTTACAATTAATCAATCTGTCTGTTCCGCACGTCTTCGTCGAAAGAAAATCCTCTGCATTGATCTTCCTCGTATCAATCTCTCTGGCAAAGTGCGGATTTTCTGTTTCGATAAGACTGGAACGTTAACTCGTGAGGGACTGGAGTTTTATGGTGCTGTAGCTGCACCTTCAGCTGTGATTGGCCCCTTTGGTACACGTGAAGAAGATTCACTTAAGATGGAACCCATCTTATCGATGGGTATTGCTACATGTCATGCTGTTACAGAGGTGAAAGGAGAATATATTGGTAATCCTGTAGATATTGAGTCCTTTAATGCTATGAAATGGGAGCTTTTAAAGCCTGAAAGACCTGAGTATCTAGATACCTTAGCTGCACCCTCCACGACCCCTACAAAGAAGAAAAGACTGGTTCATGTCATTCGTCGCTTTGAATTTGTTCACGCTCGTGCTTCTCAATCCGTTGCTGTTTTCGATCCAGAGACACAGCACGTCCACGTCTATCTGAAGGGTTCATTTGAACGTATTAAGCATTATTCTCAACCGGACTCTATTCCTGTTGACTATGATCAACAGGCAGCTAAATATGCTCAAGAGGGGTGTTACGTTCTTGCCATTGCTCATCGTGATCTTGGTGTTTTAGAGAAGGATATAAGGATGGAGGAAATAAAGTTAATGACACGTGATGAGCTTGAACGAGGCTGTCACTTTTCTGGTTTTGTTCTCTTTCGTAATATGTTGAAACATGATACAAGGGAAGCGATTATGGAATTAAAGGGGGGTGATACACGTGTTGTCATGATCACAGGTGATACAGCATTGACGGGCATCTATATTGCTCGACAATGTGGCATGATCGAACCTCACCAACGTATTCTTCTAGCTGATCTTGTGTCTGGTACTGTAGTTTGGCATGATATTGAATCCGGAGAGCAAATAAATATCGACGAGGTGATTGAGATGGACCCTCGTGAAGAACACGAAAAGCGTATTGAACTTGCTATGACGGGTCGGGCATTTGAGGCCTTAGTGCAGCAAGATAAGATACGTAACTATCTAATGATGACGCGTGTGTTTGCACGTATGACGCCTAATAACAAAGTATCGTGTGTTCAATTACATATGGAAAAGGCTGTGACAGCTATGTGTGGTGATGGTGGCAATGACTGTGGTGCATTACGAGCAGCTCATGTTGGTTTAGCATTATCAGAGGCAGAGGCGTCTATTGTTTCCCCTTTTAGTACTAGTAATCGATCCATTATGCAATGTGTAGAACTTTTAAAGCAAGGTCGATCTGCACTGGCTACTAGCTTTTCAAACTATAAATTTTTAATCTTATATGGTGAATCAATGGCCTTTTGGGAGCTTATCATGTTTTATTTTACTGTCATTGCTTCTCAACCTATCTGGATTACTATTGATGGATTTATTACAACAACCATGACTTTAGCTATCACACAAGCTCAGCCTGCAAAAAAATTAGCTCCTTGTCGACCCACTGCAAAGCCTTTAGGATTGTATACCTTGGCGTCTTTACTTGGTGTTATTTTTATTAACTTTTGGTTTATCGTGTGCAGGTAATGATTTAAAAAAAAAAAAAAAAAAAAAAAAAAAAAAAAAAAAGAGAGAGAGAGAGAGTCCCCTCCTTTAAATTATTATCATTCGAAAATTGAATACATGTAATTTTTCTATAGTGTTGTTTGGCTATTTCAACAAGATTGGTTTATTTGTAAAGAATTCGATAGTTCATCCATTGATTCAGCCCAATGGTGGTTAATTGGTGATAATTATGAAGCAGAAATTATATCACTCGTCATCATGTTTCAATTCTTTAATAGCGGTGCCATTGTTAACTTTGGATCACAATTCCGACAAAGCTGGTGGAGAAATTACATGTTAGTTTTTATCTGGGCATGTTTCTTTGTGAGCACAAGTTACTTGGTATTAGCGGATCCAAACCCCTATAGTTGTATCTTCCGACTAAACTGTGGTACTAGTAGCGTATTAGAAGAACTCGGATATCCTAAGCCCTATTGGGACATTCCAGCCTATAACTCACCTGTAGGACATAATGTTCTGCCTAAAGATTTTAGATGGAAATTATGGGGCTACATATTGGCTAACTGTGCTTGTAACATCATTTGGGAACGTATTTGTATTCTTTGGATTGCTTGTGATTGGGCTGTAAAGCGGAAAAAGACACATCCAAAGGAAAATAGAGCCATATTCAAGCTTTAGAAGAAAAACAAAGCATATAACTTTACATATTATTATTTTGTTATTTTTTTTTATATTTATATACATGCATATAGATATATATTTGTTTATACTGTTTATTCCTTTTATATTATTAATATATGACTTTAATAAAAAAAAAAAAAAAAAAAAAGGCGGGAAGAAGAATGCTTATTGTTAACACACGTTACACACCTTATATGTATAATAAATATTCATATATTCCAAGAAGAAAAAAAAGGGGGGAGGACATTATTATAGCATAATAAGGAAGACCTTTAATATATCAAGAAAAAGAAAGTCAATATAACGACAGCGCCATTATAATCTTTTTGTTGTAAAGGGAGTTGTGACTATAGATAATAATTATGCCTTGTTGTCTCGAAAAAAAAAAAAAAAAAAAAAAAAAAAAAAAAAAAAAAAAAAAAAACTAATTTCTTCTTTCTGAAAATAAAATTATAAGAATTAGTTAACTTTATTCAACTGTACATTTATATGTATTTTTTTTTTTTTTTTCTGTCTTTAACTAATTTACATACAACTCTATATAAAATGCAAAAGCCAAGATCAGACAATTCTACTAGCAATAATCAAATAAATGAAAGTCAAGATGAAGCGGAATTGCTGTAAATATGAATAATGATCAAACCCATTTCATCAATAACAATTTCAATAGATTATATAAAAAACTTTTATCGGAAAAGAATAGAACAATAGAAGAACTTGAACGTACACAACTAAGCTTACAAAAAAATATACCCAAAGCTATTAAAAAGCCAAATATATCACGAGCAGCATTGGTACAATAGATGCATGATATATGTATGTTTTATGTATATATTTATTAACTGCATAAAATTAGGCGTTTTCTTTATTAGAAGACTTGATAGACGAATGTATATATGATGTATTATTTGATGTACATAGAGATATTAAAAAGCAAAATTCAATATGTCAAATTTGTCAAACAAAGTAAGTTTATATTTATGTATGTGTATAATGAAAAAAAAAAAATAACATTCATATATCATGTATAGATGTAAACATTACGGTGAGTTTATCATTGTCAATATAAAATAGTTATGATTACTAATGTATGTCTATATTTATGTATAACAGTTCGAAAGCCTGGATTTGATATATGGGGGAACAGTTATACGCTCAATAATTTGCCTTCTTATGAATGTGTTAACTGTCAAAAAATGATTGCAGCTTCACGATATGCTCCTCATTTAGAAAAATGTTTAGGATTATCAGGAAGTAGACAATCAAGTAGAGTTGCAAATCGAAGATTAGGTAATTCGCCTTCATTTTCATCTGATGATAATAGTCCGGATAGTGACTATAAAAGAGAAAACAGTTATTGTCTGTAAGTGTGCCTAAGTTTTGATTGTTATATTTTTAATATATGTATTAATATAATATTTATATACTAGCCTTCAAGAGTAAAAAAGTTAAAATATGGTACAGATTAACACCTTCCTTTTTAGGGGAACAAAAGAGTTTATTTGTAATTCATTCATACGTCTATTTTATATAAATTTATATTTTAAAATTGTATTTGATGATAATAATAAAAAGCAATAAATATGAAGATTATATGTACTCTACTTTTAATACTTTCAAGTTATATTTTAACTATTCGAGCCTTTTGCATATACAACGATACTAAAGATATAACATTAGCAGTACGTCAAGAACCTTTTAATTCTGGTTCAAATTACTTTTCGTAAGTAACGGTTGAAAGAAGATATGCCAAAAAAAAACGTACTTACTTTATAATCATTATAGTCGTTTTAAGAGAGAAGCATTACAACCAGGTGAAAGTGCTTGCTGTCCTTATACTAATACTGATTGTAGTAAAAATGCAAATAAAGAGGATATTATTTTCCTTGATGTAAGAGTGATTATATAACTTCAAATATGCATACATTCTCACTTATATTATTGTATATAGATAATGGCTATTTTTTATGGCCGTCACCAAGACGCAGAAACGTTTATAACTAATCTCCCTTCTGGTGGCTGGATAGAAATACATGGTCAAGGCCCATATCCTGTAGAAATTCGTGTGTTTAAACATGATGGAACCAGATTTGAGCATGAGTATGATCCAAACACAGGAGGTGTAATATTATAAATTTGTATCCTAATTATAAAAAAAAAAAAAAAAAAAAAAAAAATGCTATGTTTGCAGTTTCAAATAATAAAAATATAAACTATTATTATATAATCATGAAACTATTAAATGTCTGGTTTATATTTAAATGATGTTTTAATTTTCGTTAGTAACTGAAATACTCATACAGAGGCATTATTATATAATAACTAGGATAAATCATTATAGAACTGTATATATAATTGTTATTCCTTCATCCCTTTTTTTTTTCTACATCTATTGATATTCTGAACAAGAAATTTACGTTTGTTTATTAAAAGAGAAGGTATTTATAATAGACATTCCTCATTACACTTGTAATCTAATAATTAGAGTAGAGGGGAGAGAAAGTAAAAGCAATAATATAGAATTTTACTGACTCTACAATAATAAAAGTTGCAATGAAATAAGCCATACAAGCATAAAAGAATATAGGTTACTTTGGATCAACTAGAACATATGTATATACGTATAAGCATGCTAGTTAGTTTCTTACTATAGATTGATTTATATACTTAACTCAAGAAGATGTATATTTTGAATAGCCAGATGTTCTTTAATATAAGCTTATTTATCAAATGATATATAGATTGTTGATTAGAGAAATAGTGAGTTCATTTATTACTATATATCATCGATAAGCATCAAAATAAGATAATCAGAGCTAACTACTCTTTACTAAAAATAATATCAAAATAATGGAGCAGTCTCAACTTGTTTATACACTTGTTAAAGAGATTATGTACTTTATCAACAATACTAAATATTACTCGGTCATAAATAATTACACGTTTTTAGAGTCTATTATCCTGTTTCTTTATATCAAATATATACTTAAATATATATATTTATATTACTTTTATATAATAGAGATACTCATTTATAATAAAAAAAAGCACATTCTTAGCAATGAAGACAAGGACTATAGTTAACTGTTGGCTATTTAATAAAAAAAGATAGTTGAAAATGAATTTCAATTATTTCTTTATATACGTTTCTTGATTCAGAGAAGCATACTGGTATATAGCTAATAGTGATATGCTTTAACATTGTCTGAAGAAAATTACCTGGTAATATTAATGTTGCTTATATTTAAAGAAATAGGTTTAGACATGAGGGTTCTAGATCACGTGGGTTTATATTACTGCCGCTAAAGCTAGTATAATAGTTGAAATACAACAACAACAAAAAATGTCTAACTTTTATCTATAATGATCGATTCTATTTATTTGTCTATAGATGAATTGAGTAATGGACTAGTGCTTGTTACAATTAATAGCTGTACACCTATCTCTGTTTAAAGTTTGAGCTTTATTTGTCCTTATTCTGTTTGAGTAGATATATCAGTAAGGGAAAAATAATACAAATACACTGCAATCATGAAAAAATGGTTTAATACCAAAAAAAAAAAAAAAAAAAAAAAAAAAAAAAAAAGAAGAAATGCTTACGGTTTTCTTATTATTTATTAAAAATTAAAGACATATCGACTTGTTTTTATTTATATGTGGTGACCATAATAAAAATATTGTCTCTCTTTATAAAATGAGAAGAAAATAGCTAGATACTATTACTCTTTTTAAAAAAAATAAATAAATAAATAAATAAATAAATAAATAAATAAATAAATAAATAAAAGGATACCATATACACGAATTATTTAATATTATATAAGTGGCAGTGCAACGAGCAGGTATACAAATGACAATGAACTGGTTCTGTTACTAATTATGCCCAGCCTCTTTTATATTTATATGCCACAAACTTTAATAGCCACACATAGAGTGACTATAAATGGATAATAAACTATTGTATATAACGTGATGCAACAATAACCATCATTTTTGAGTAATTATTGCATATAACCCTATTCAGAATAGCTCAATTTTGATTGAAAAAGAAAGAAAAAGAAAAAAGCACTACGATAAACATTTCTTCAATTTATCTTGGGCCAACAAACTGCAACAGGCTTTCATTCAATAAACTAATTTTATAGTCTTTATCTTAATGATCAAATATGTAAAATAACCTGATATTATTTTATTTGATACATTCATTCAAATCAATAAATAATTCCTCTTTATGGCCAGTGTAATTCTTTTTTTTGTCTGGTATTAATAGTAGAATATCTTTTTTTATTTATTTAATTATTAAAAATACACATTTAAACTATATTAAGTATATATAATACACTTATATATATACATATTATATATATTATATACATATATATAACTTGGTTATAAAGATTTGCTTTAATGTTAGGATGGAGCAATTGGATTATTACTGTTTTCTATTGTATTACTTTCGCGATTTTCTCCATTTTGAATTAATGATCGTAATACCTTATTCTATAATGATATAACAATTAATTAAAAAAAAAAAAAAATTCTATATATTTTACCTCAACTTCTAGATCATGAATTCGGGATTTTAGTAAAGACGCCTCTCTTTGTGCCATTGCTCTCAACTGATCTATATCACGTTTTAATTCTTCATTTTCTCTATGTAATTGTTCAAAGTACTTTCCATGTTGAGAAGAGCTTGAGATAGGTGGTAAAGTTAATTTTCGAGACCAAGGTTGAGGATAAGGATGATATAAAGGCGGGGAATTAGATGTATTTCTATAAATAGGTGAAAGACTTGTAATGGGTAAATTGGGTAAAGTATTTGGAGAAGGTAATAACTGTGATGGTGATGAGTGCGCTGGAGAATGCACTGATGATGATATAGATGATGGTGTAGTAATAGGATGTGAAGCAGGATTTGGAATATGTAATTGAGGAATAACTGGACGAGATGAAGCAGTAGTTCCTTTGATAGTTGTATTATTACTTTTATTTACATTACTCTTTTTATTATTTATCGATTCTTGCTGTTGTTTGACTTGCTGATGCACGGCTGAGCAGGCTGTGCCACCCTCCGCACGTCGATGGCGATTTAATGCATCCAATCTAGCAAATGAACGGTAACAATCCTCACAGACATAAGGTCTTTCTCCTGTGTGTAGTTTTTGATGTCGTTTCAAGTCATGATGTCTTCTGAAATGATGATTACATACATCGCACTATAAAAAAAAATAAAATAAAAAATAAAATAAAATTAGCTTTGTATGACACATAATTTTCTAATAATAATTGTATATGTGTATGTGTATGTATTTGTATAAATGTATATATAGATAGATAGATATTTGCCTGGAATGGTCTTTCTGAAGAATGAGTTGTAAGATGAGATTTCAAATTATGTGGACGACTAAATGTTTGATGACATTCAGGACAAGGATATGGTTTTGCTTCTGTTGGTGAAGAAGTACTATTTCGTAATAATGGAGGTTTAATAACTGAGAAAGAGCCATATCCTTTGGTATCTTTTTTATATTGAGGAAATTCTGAAACAGGTGTAACTGGTGTTGGTAAATATTCGTCTTTATTAAGTATGGTAGATAATTTAGGTGAAGTATTTGACTGTTCAATACTCATTGCAATCATTTACATTAAAAAAAAAAAAAAAAAAAGAAGAAGAAGAAGAAGAAGAAGAAAACAGATGATAGAAAAAGAGCAAAAAAAAAAAAAAAAAAAAAAAAAAAAAAAATTTTTCTGGAGAAATAAAGGGCGGGGACAAAAGAGATTAGAAAGAGTGTCTCTGTGCGTGACACGAGTAGGATTTACTTTTTTAATCAACAATGCCAAGCCATGCGCCACAATAACCTTAATCTGATATAGAGAAAGTACATGATTCAAATTCAGCATAATTTGTTAAAGTAAACATGACTGATTTTTAAGCTTTTATATTATATTCTATCTCTGCTGCATATTATATATTCATTTGAAGAAAAAACTGTTTTGAATTATTAAATACAAATCCAAAAGTTAGTAATAAAAATAGTTCATTATAAAAAGGAGATAATGCAGCTGTCATAGATATTAGCTAAGTTGCTTTCTATAGAGTAATCCAACACACAGTTCGGTATAAAATAGAAAGAAAATTAAACAATATATAAAGAAGAAGTATATTTATTAATACAGTTTTATTGTTTATATCTTCAATACAAACATAGAGTATACATAATACTCCAGTAAATTATTTTATTAAATGGCTCTATTAGTCTACAATATGAACCACTAGAGCTTTTATTTAGAATATCACGCTAGATATATTTTAAGCTATCTTTTGCTTAACTACTTTAAGTTGCTGTTTTGAAGTTATCGTTAATTAACACTTTGCTACTATTCTATTTGTGCTTATTTTCTTTCTACAAGTAATCTAAAATAAATTAATGAGAAAACAGTAAATTTATAACATTTGATTTCTTTTCTTAAGGAAAAAAAAAAAAAAAACATCATACCATCATAATTAATATATGTTACTTCAATATTATTTCGAGTGTTAAGTGTTAAAAACTATCTTACCCTATTACTTCAAAAAAAGTTTTACTTTAGGCTTAAAGAATCGTTTAGTTACTAGAATATAAAAAAAGAATCCTTATTTTATAGCCCAATTGAATATATATAAGCAAGTTATTCATTAAAAATCTATTTAAATTATATCATGCCATAGTATGTGGCGAATATTGAATACTTTCCATTTTCAGCTGAATTTATTCATCAGAATTTAAAAAATAAAAAAATAAAATGAAATGGAATGGAAAAAATTACACAGTGTTACAAATATAGAATAAGAATGTGCTGCTTTTCCTATATAGCATTGTAACACTAAGTATCATTTGATAATATGAATATTTTACAAGATGAAAAAGTCAGCATAACATTTATTTAAGAAGGTCTTTATATATGAATTGGAAATCTATAAGTAATATATATAAAAAAAATACTATAAACATCAAGTGTATCATGCTTCAAACTCCATTCTTCTATCCACATTAGATTGTTGAAGTTAGGTCTATAAACAAATATTTATCTTTTTAGAATTTAACATTGCAAAGATTTATCATTAGTTTCTTTATTATTACTGTATAGATTATAACAAATTTATAGAAAGATTTAATCAAATATACTACAACTTATTTTTTATATGAGGAAGGTCAAGTTAAAGTTCAAAATGAACACAGGCATGTTTATTTTTCATTAAAAAGTAAACTATGAATTTTGAGTAGAGCATTATTATGTTGCGTTTGTGAATATCCTTTGCATCAATTAGTAGTGTTTATAAAACTATAATTCAACTATAAAATCTCTTGTTAACAGAATAATTAATGAACAAATATCGACTTTCTTCTACTTCGTTTGTGAATATATAGGAAATAACTTTTATAAAATGTATACATAATCATTTTCTATTATTAAGTTGAAATTACTCGAAGATACTATAAGAAGGTATTTTTTGATAGCTAACACTAATAATATGGATAGTATTCCATATCCATTTTTATCAAGTGATAAACAATTTTTTCATAGCTCTGCTCTTTTTTATCTGTTTATTTTATACTGAGTCTTTATTAAAGTTAATAATACATCTTCAGATTCAGATAGATTCAACAGTATCAAGTTTAGTTTCATTAGCCCATTGATAACGAACTAAGGTATACATAGACCTTAAAGGGTTTTCACTAAAAAGGTATTTTTTATTACAACATCCGGAATTGTATTATCCAATAGTAAAATCCTACTAATGGCATCTGATTTAGAACAAACGGTCGCGTGATAAAGTAAATAAAGCCAAACAATTTAAGGAATTCTGCTAAGCTTATCATCAAATACTATCCTTGTAGCTTCTTGCCTCCTATATCGTTTATTGTATGTGTAGAAAACTGAGAACTTACGCAAAAAATACAAATTATAGATGCTTGAGGCGTTTAGTAGATTTATAAAGTTAATTGTATAGATACAATACATTTTAATTATATCAAGTCAAAGAAGAGAATAAAGATTACAGTAAACAAAGTACTTGTATTTTATTTTGTCAAAAATTGTATTTGTACAATCTTTTTTTCTTTTTCTTCTTTACATACTTGATCTCAAAGGGATTTTATTTTATTGATAATCCGGCATTCAATATAGTAGTGTGCCTAACTGATATTTTTAAACGTAGTACTTGTTAATATTTAAGTTTGGTTCTTTTAGTGTTATGATGTAATGGTTTATATTTTTACTCTTATATGTGTATATAAATATTTGAGCCGAGAATCTTTTAAAAAAGAGAAAAAAAAAACAAAAGTATAATAATGAAAAATACCTTTTTATTATTATTATTATTTGTCAACTTGTATATAAATGTTGTAAAGTAGTATTAATAATAATATATTTTTTGTATAATGTATATCTAGTATATGCATAGTATGTGTATTTATATGTAGTTTGCCACAAATCAAAAAAAGGGGGATAAAGGAAGTGAGAAGAGGAGGAAGAGTAATGGTGGTGGTGGTGATGGTGATAAAATAAATAAAACTATGATGAATCCTCGGTTTCGATCTTGATTCTTCTTGGTGAACAAGTAGGTGAGATAATCGATGGTCTCTTAACTTTCTTTATAGTTGTCGTTGTTTCCATAGATGAAATTGTCTTTCGTTTTCTATTATTTTGGAATAGGACTGCAGTAGGAGTTTCAGGTGAGAACCATGACTTGGGAGTTGTGGACCCCACACTTTCTTCTGGCTGCTTTTCATCATCAAGCTGTTCACCTTTGATATTAACAGGTGATAATTTGGAATCTGCCTTGCTATTATCTTGGCAGCGCGTTGTACCAGAAGAAGGCTTTATGTCATTTTCATGTTGCAAAGAAGAAGAATAAAGGTAATTAGTAACATTACTACGATTATTGTTTAATTGACGAGAATAAAAATCATAAGGATTATTATTGTTATTCAAAAGATAAAGGTCATCAGAAGCATTATGAATAGATGGGTTTGTTCGTGAGCTGGGAGTTAGAGATAAGTCAGGAAGGCTTGCTCTATGTAGAACTATTATTTGAAAAAAGAAAAGGGTTAATACATGCATATCTGAGTTGTACTACAAAAAAAAAAAAAAAAAAAAAAAAAAAAAAAAAAAAAAAAGCTAACCTTGCTGACTGTGCTGATCATAGTGATGACTCATAAAGGACGATGTCGAATAAGAGGATCTATCCCAAGTACTAGTAGAGAGGCTATTAGATGAAGGAGAACCATATTCACCAGAAGAAGGTCGATAGTTAAGAGTAGATGATACCATGTTACATTTATTGCTGACAGACGCGTTATTAGCTTGTGCTGCATTATTACATAAATAATAAGATGGTTCTTCTACAAATAGGGGAAAGAGATAATCCAAAATTTTGAATTTAGTAGCCAATTCTTTAGCTCTAGTAAAAGGAATCCTATTATATAATCATAATAATTATTAAATGTAATGAATTATAGATCATTTATTTCTTCCTTACCATACACCCTTGAGATGCATTGCTCCAACCTTAACAACAACACGGCCCTTTTCATTCTTGAGGATTCCATCACGTTTACCTCTTGACATACCAACAACATTTAAGAGCTTTGTACCATTGATCATATCATTATCTATAGAATACATGAATAAATAAATAAAATAATAATATTTATTTTACCTTGTCTGCGAGCAACACAAATGCCCTTTGCATCTACTTGATAGCAAAGGGTACCTTCATCTTCCCAAAGATTAGCTATCATTTTTGGTCGAGGAGGCACTGTAGTGGGGATAATCAAGCTATTATTGTTATTATTATGAGTTGAAGGATATAAGCCATAAGTACTAAAGGATGCAGAAGATGGTATTTGAATTGGATGATGGTGATGATGATAATGATGATGTTGATTTGACCAATTATTATTGTAAGAATCTATTGTATCATTATTATTAGTATTCATTTGAGGCAAATGATGGAAGGGTCTATCAAAGGTAGTATGATGTTGCAAGGTATTAGTTTGGCTATGATAATTATTATCTGCACTAGAGTTTTGTTGAGGCAAATAGGCATAAGGTGGGCTTTGATAGAGTCCGTCCATAATAATATCAATTGTAATAAAAAGAAAAGAAATATACAAAAAAAAAAAAAAAAAAAAAAAAAAAAAAAAGAGAAAGAGAATATTTAAATTAAATACTTGATTCAAAATAAAATCGTTTCAAAGCTATTTAGAGTGGCGGTCACGATGATAAGGAGAAAAAAAAAGGAACCCAAAATAAGAAAGAATAGATTTAATATATACTTTATTTGATTGTTTATATGATTAACACAATACTCTTTCTCTTTTATCAATTATTATTATTATTTTACTATTTCATCACAGGATATCATATAAATATGTATATAAATATATATTTATATATATGTGTGTATTTATATATATATTTATATGTAAATATAAAGCCTTCATAACATGGAAAAATCCCTTCTCTTTTCTCCGCTTTTTTCCCCTTTATTTTTAACCGCCCAAAGTATCATTTTAATCGTTCAAAATAAATATACAAATATAATAAAATATGAAAAACAAAGAATAAAAAAATTCTGATTTCCTCTCTTCATATTTAATATATTTGTGTGTAAAAACTTTATTTAGAGTGAAAGAAAAATAAAAGATTTTTTTATTTTGTTTTTTTTTTTTGTTTAACCCCAAATTTCTCTCCCTTTCTTCTTAACTTCCTTATCCCCCCTGAGCCCCTTGTAAATTGCTACGTATATATAAACAAGAAACAAACAAAAATTGAAGCTTATAGTGATACAGAGAGTCATTTTTTCTCCTATTCGAAATGGTCTTGTTTATAACCTTTGTTTATATAGATGATAGTGTCGATCTATATAAATATATATGTATTTTTTTTGTATATCATTTATACAAAAGGAAAAGGGAGCGCTTTTTTTTAACTTTTTTTTTTCATATATTGAAAGATTGAGATGGTGTATGCGTTATAGTTTGATAATATGCTACATATCACAAATGTCAAATTCCCTTTATAATACAAGAGAAAGAAAAATAAGAAATAAAAAGAAATGTGATACACATGAATTATATATTTTGCCACACATGGTTTAAACTAAAATAAAAAATATTTCTTTTAGATCATATAAATAAAAAAGTCATCTGCAACAAATGATACGGAACTTTATTTTAACATAACAAATAACAAATTTTGAATAAAATATATTATTTATGATAAATATGTTTATACATTTCTTAATAATTTTTATGATGAATATGTCATTCTCCTGCCCTGCTATGAAAGTATTTTAAATATTATGCACAGGCTATCACTATAAAACTCATGTGTAACATTTCTATGTAGGGCCTATTGTTCTGACCTAGCATAAAAGAGCTAATATTTATTTAGAAGTAATATTTGAAAATGAAAAGAACACAGCCGGTTTATTTATATACATATTAAAATTTCTTATATCGTATTGGAGAACCATAAAAGATCGATTATGACATAGTGTGTAATACCTATTTAGTTTGTCAAATACTTTGGTTTATAGTAAAGTGCCTCAATAAAGCATTGATGTTCCTTGTAGCATTTTATTCCCTTTAAACAATTGTAAATATGATTAAATATATCTTAATTATTCTCTTTTTGCTTTTCAACGTTATTTTTAATAAAAATTACATTTTTTGGAAAGTATAACATCATAATCATTTTTTACATTATAGTCTCTATTAACCCTTCAATCTAATACATTTATTTCGAATTCTATTTGAACTGTCATCCAATCAAAGTCCTTCTAAAGAACAAACAATGACAGTACTACTTTTACTCTCCCAAGCGAAAGAACTTTTGACAGCTTTCACAGCAAACAAAAAGCAATTCAGCTGTCTTTGCTGCAAGAAAGTAACTTCTCTCTACAGATATGGGTCTACAAAACAGACTTCTCCTCAAATCCAATTCAAAAATTTCTCCTTCACTCTCTGTAATACAATAGACACTGATTTCCCTCCTTCCTGTCCTATTAATGAACTCTATACCCCTCCAACTACTGATAGTAACAATAATCATCTACTTTTTTTCTCCTTCGGCAACAAGTTTTCTATTTGTCTTCTCAATGTGCCAACACCCAGTATGATATCCAAAATTTGAAAAGTTTACTCCAAAAATTAGAATACTCAGCATAACTTGGTTTCTCCAATCCCCATTTTATCTGTCTCTACTCCACTCATCTTAACTAAGAATTCCACAGTTCCCTCTTGGTGTGATCCCATTAAATTCACTTGAACTAAAATCTTTCTCTTTCGTGATAAGCATAAGTGCTGAGTTCGTAAAGTGGAATTGGATATTCGCTTCCTTTAACCCCTCATCACCTAACCAAGGCTTTATGTTTATCTATTTCTCCATTAAAATACACTTTCTTATGTATACAATTTATAATAAAATCATAAAAACTAGGTATCAACAATGCCCGTATATTAAATATACATTATCCCACCACCAACATAGCTTCTTTCCTAATACATTTTTACTATGTACTATTTGAAATTAAAAATCAATTAGCTAAATTTAATATCTTCCAAATTATATATTCCAATCCATACAACGGAGGCTGCCTTTAAGACTTCAAAATTGTCAATTTATCCGAAATGGATAAAGATAATAAAACCATCAGTAGCCGATATGATCACTTGATAAGTATTTTGTTTTTTCCAAACTTCGGACTCCTCATCCTCCAAAACGCAGTCGCAAGACCTTTCTTTAGGAATGGTGAGATATCTCGTACAAAGATTGGGAAGGTTTCCATAAATGTAGTACTTTTTAATTATAGGGGTAATGTTATTTCCTCTCCACCTCTTCCTATGTAGACAGATATTCTCTTTTTTTTTTTTTTTCTTTTTGCTTCCCTGCTCACATTTGAGATTACTCTTTCTTCCTTCTTTTCTACCTCTTGTATCTTAAGAGTGTTTTTTTTAGTTCCTTTTCTCCTTTTTGAACTGATGTAGGCAATGTAATAAAATTTATTACTGTGTGCTCATTTGAGTCGCTTTATTTTATTTTCATGAATAAGAATATAGATTAAAAACTGTTAATGTAACCATGACAATTTTGTAACTCAATTCTGTTCTCCGCTTCTACATAAGCAAACACTTTCCAGGTACAACTTTCCTCGAATACCTTGTCAACCGATCATATGCTAAGCACCAAATGAATCGAATAAATATTTCCATAACAAAAGATTCGTCCCTCAAGCTCAAACAGTTGAGGTTCCTCTACCTTTTTTTTTATATTAACGTTTAACGTTTCTTGTAAAATACTATAATATTGCTTTCAAAAGTATTGTTTAGCCCCATTCCCTTTTTTTTTTCTTATATCTTGTCTCACTATAGGATATTTATCATCTATACAATTGCATCCATCTAACAAATTTTTATTAATCAAGTCATAGATTCTCAAATTTGAGAATTCAACAAAGATAGTATATAATATTTAATCATTTTTAATAACTATCGATCGTACTTTCATCTACATTTGTTGTTCCAATTTTCTACATGTCATAAAAAAAAAAGTGCTACTTAAATGTAACAATTTTGTTCTAGCCAAAATAAATAAAAACGTACAAAGTTTGGGGCAAAGTAAAATAAACCCTGCTGACAAATTTCATTTTTTTTTTTTCTTTTGCAATTAATTTAACATTAAAGACTTAATAATGTCCCAGAGGGGAATAAAACTTAGAGGGACTTACATAGCAAATTTTAAATTAAATTCCTTAATACTTTTCTTTAAAGAGTATAATGAATTGGGTTACTATTATCTTTTTTTTTTTTTGATATGTAGTATGAAATACAAATCTGAATGTAAGCACATACAAAAAGAAGAAAGATAGTAATTACTTTAATGTTGTTTTAAAGACTTTGATGCTCTCCGTCCTTACCATATGCATCTAGAACTTGTCTAATTTCAATATTATACAGTAATATTTTCTTACAATAGTTCTTATACTCTAATGAAGTTCATAGTATTTATTAGATTTATTTACACTGTCCACAGCTAAATTAATAGATAAAATATATATTTCTGAACAAGTACAATCGGTATGTTATAATTACATGGTGCGTTGACTGTAAATCTAGAGTTGTTGTAAGGAAAAGTGTATACAAATTTTCAGCCTTGTTGAATTCTATTGTAAGCTTTAGAATTGTATATATTTGTATAAAAAAAAACGATTGTTGAATAATCTTTGTAGTCCACCTTTAAGAATGAGGTTTTTCTAGACTGATTACTCATAAATATCTTTTATCAACATAGTCATATTATGAATAAGCGATATTGTACTTTGTTTTTCTCTTTAACTAAGTTTCTCATCTTATAGATAAAGGTTATACAAATACCGTCTTTGCTGTGGTAAATAGACGACCATCTTATTTTCATTTACAAAGTAGGCCAAATATAATACTAAAATTTACTTATTTATGATGGTATTATAGGTTTATTAAATATCTCTCTATATTAAATATGATATGCTGGTAATTTCCCTACATATACACATCTATATTTATGTATATATTTATCTTTCTTTTCTTTTTAAAAAATAAATAAATTTAAGGTTTATTAACATATTGTCGCATACGATCTAATTCCTTATGAACATCTTTTCTACTAACTGTAGGTCTCCTTGCCATACCTGATGATATCGTAGTAGGTGATGAGACATCATCATTACCTCCATTGCCTAATATAGAAGTAGGGGAAGAAGAGGCTGAAGCCTTTTTAACCAATAAAGATTGAAAGAAGTTGGCCAGAACTTCATGTGATGGGCCTCCAGGTTGATTAACACTTGTATCAATTGCTGGTAAACTGGAACCTGATGACATATTGCTTATATTTGTTGGTGAGTTTGAAGATAACTAAAAATTTAAATGCGAATTTAAGCATAACATTCTGTTTTATTATTATTATGTATATGTGTATATTATTTACCTTTAGAGAATCATCTAATGAAGAATCCTATATTGATATTAAAAGATTATTATTGACAGTACTTGATTAGTTATATATATATATATATATGCATGTATGTATGTATGTATATATACCTTGTGACGACGGTCATCACTAGATCGCATTAACTCAACAGTTGCAGAGGAAACACCAAGTGGTCCAACAACACTAGGTCTAGTTGAGGGTATTGATCCTGTGCCTTTTCGATTAAGTAATTCAACACCATGTTGCAAAGTTTCGTAATGTCTTTCCAAAAATGATTGTTCATCTTCACAAGTAACAGGAGGAGGGATACTAGTTAGAGGCTAAATAAAACAACAAGTAATTATGTTAACAATCAATATACATACATATACATTATTGTCCCTACTTACCTGTTCTTTAGAATTAGGATTTTGAATAATTTCTTCGTAATTTCCTCTTGCTCCATGAGGCCCGGGTTGTTGTTTATCTATGATAGCATCTATATCGGTATCCCAACCTTGATTTATACCTTCACAATCAAATCCTTCTCTTAGAACTCTAATTTTTCCCCATGAATCCCAACCTGCAGGTACAAGCACAGAATCACGTTCAACAACCTGTGCCTTTAATTTGAATGGATAAGTCTTTGATGGACTTGTTAATAAACGATGGAGAATATATTGACGTAAATTATGAAAGGTATAGGGTTGAAGAGTTGAGGTATAGAATAATGCGGCGCCAACTAATAAAGAAGTAAGTTGCATATATCCATATAGTATAATAGTGTTGAAACTTACATTTCATACAAATACAACGTAAATTCTGCTGAATAAAATCAAATTGCTCGTCTTTATAATCTAATGTTTGTTCAAGTGTGTTCTGAGCATCACTCTATTATTTATATATATAAACGTGTATATTAAATTAATTCTATTCTTCTTCTTTTTTTTTCTTTTAATTTAAAGCAGCATAAATTACCTTGCAGCAAACAACAATAATAGGAATACCTAAATTATTAGTTAAACATCCCTGAGTCAAAGGTAATGTTACTTGATCTGCTGAGGTTGTTGTCGTAACTAAAGGAGTGGACTGGAGTGAACCAGTTGAGGTAGATGCAGTCATATTAAATGCTGTGTTTAAAGAAACAGGCTCGGTATATGTTTGAAGATAATGCTCAACTGCAAAGAATTGTTAGGAAGAAATTATGTTATTTAATAATTCACTTACTCTTTTCTCTAAGGTCATCGACTACTACTTTTCCTCTGCTCCATAATTCACCTGCACTTCCTTCTTTACAAATCTCATCTATACGATGCTGTAATACATCCATCCATCTTTCAAGTGTTTCTAAAAATCTCCATGGACGCGTCCAGTCTAATACGATAATGACGGCTGAATCAGCTAAAGTATCTGTGCTAAGTGCGAATTTCAATAAAGGCAAATATGCGTCAGCTGAAAGACCAAGTTGGTATACACCTAAACGTGCAATGGCTATACAAAATGGCATAAATTTTACAAGTAAGTACAGGTATTATATTTATAAAATACCTTCATTATCTTCATCTTGTACATTAATAAAGTTATAACTCAAAGCGAGTGTATTCGTAGTATTGTCATCTACAGGAATTGGTGTATAATTATTTGTAATACCAAAAGAAGGATTACTAGTTGTAGATGCTTGTTCATTTTCATTTTGGATTATTTGTGGACCAGGATCGTTTTTTAAGTAATGAATAAGTGTTGATTTACCACTTCCGGGATCACCTAAAAGTACAGTTATTTAACTGTAAAATATAATTTAATGTTTAAATACCTAATATAAGAACTTTCTTAGTGGGTACCATTTTAGATGAAGCTACACCTGTCAAGATAGTAGACCAAATCTCATCTTTTTCATTCGCTGTTGTTGTTGCTGCTGTTGTTGTTGTTGTTGCTGTTGTTGCTGTTGTACTCATTTATTGTTAAAAATAAGTTTTAAACAAAATATAAATTAATTTATGAAAGTATAAATATGAAAATAATTTTCACGTTGTTTGTAATTGGATAATTTTTTTAACACGAAATTTTTCAGGGCCATTTGCAGTGTTTTTTTTTTTTTTTTTTTTTTTTTTTACAACTTTAAAGCTTGTCTTCAACAGTTAATAGTAAAGAAATATTGATATGTTGCGCTTAAATATCATTCAATCTGCTTGAAAATAATACTCTTGTCTTTATTTTAATAAGAGTTTGAAACTATAAATGAGTATTTGTTGCCATATTTTATCAGGGAAACTATTCAAATAGACTATATTGATCTATTAAAGATATGTCACAAAATTTCTTTACTTTAGCTAACTAATATATAAATAACTAGTTATTAATAATCGTATAAATTAATTACTTTGTTTGATTGTCTTATGCTTGAATATTCATTTCAATACGTTTACACATACTTTCTACATGTTTATACATAATTCTGACATTAATTTGTTATATGAAGTATCCGATACTCACTTCTGCAGCTTATTCACTGCTGAGTACTGTAATCAGTAGCAAGTTTACATATCAAATAGAACTAAAGATTTTCGATTAAATTAAGCTTTTGTGAATATGCTAGCCGATTTTGAACGTTAACCCTTTTCTTTTTTTTTTTTTTTTTCTCTTTGTTAAATTTTTATATACTTGGAGTTATTATCCTACTATAAAATAGCACTTTTTTTTTCCAAAAGATCAAAAATCTATGGAGCCAGTAACAAGTAGACTGTGACCCCGAAACTTTATTTTCCCAGCCATACATCTTTTTCAAATGGCTTCATTTCCTGCAGAAAGAAGTTGAAAAAAAAAAGTACATACAACTAAAGAAATCCCCGAAACCGTTGCTTCCAAAGCATATGTTCATCGAAAGTTAAAAGAGCTACAGTTTGCGGCGTCATTGAATAGACGAAAATTCGAATCATTGAAAGAAGCAGTTTTGAGTTCGATTAACGGTAACGCGCCTCTTATTTTTGGAAAGAAGCTTCAAAGTATTCAAGAACACAAACCAATGGTGTCAACTTTCGTAAGCACTGTGAAATCAAGGATAAAGGATAAAATATTTTGCCCCACAAAATACACCGATAAACGTGGGTATCGTTTTTTCTCTCTGTTACCATTGTATTCAACGCAAAGAAAATCAATTCAGATTGACGCATAAGCTTTCTCGAGACTGGTCAGAGTTTCAACTATTGATGGTTATACTACAGGAACTAAAAATGAAGAGCAACTGTCTGCATTTTATTACAAACTTTTTGATTTTTCTAAAATTGGATTTAAAACAAAAGATAAACTCTACAATGGGAAGAGGGTCTTTAAGTAAGTTTATATAGTTTTAATTTAGTAATGCCTTAGGGCTTATCAAGTTATATTAGGAATGTTATCTACGCGAATGGATATTCAGTTTCTTGTCTTTTCTCGAGAATTACAGAGAAGGATAATATAGACTCTCCTCCTGTAAGACCATCTGACCTGAAAAAAGACATTGACAATGGGTGCCAAGTGTGGGCGGTAGACCCTGGAATTAGCACGGTTTTTACTATTGTTGATCAAACTGGTAGAGTGAGATCATTTAGTCAAGAGGAGTATTACCACTTGTGTGGGTTTAATGATGCAGCTCACATTCGAAAGATTCATCAACCGAAGCACGCAGAAACACATAAAATGATAACAGAACTGGATTCATTAAAACCGGAGAAATTTCAAAATTCTTGATTGCTTGCAGAAAGCGTATACAATCCTACGATACGATGTATGAATTTTATAACAGAGGCCTTTGGTAAGTGTAGCACACTCTTGTACACATTTTAAAAAAGGTGAGCGAAACATTTAAAATAACTTTTATTGGCCTAGAAAAGAAACTAACATTGCGTCTCAATTTATTTTTTTTCCACTTTGACCCAATTTGATTTGGAAATGACCAAATTTTATTCTATTGACCCAACCTAGTTTTGTCGACTATAACCCAGAGCAAAAATTAAAAAAAGGGGGGTAGGTCTTTCCTTAAGAGAGGCTGATTCATTTTTCGTTGATAGTCTATTATGTTAATTAATAAACTCATATAGAAGTGAGCTTCTAACACATGTGGCAATGACGTATTTCCCCTTTTAATACATAGAGAAGTAGATGTTTAGTATACTAATACTTTACAGTAAAAGTACAATATCGACAAGCAACTGCATGATCTTATTTCATGTAAGGCGCTTTAAAATATACCTTCAAATTCCCAAAACAGAAGGATTTTTTAAATATTAAAGTATTATGCATTTCTTTCTATTTATCATGTCGTTATTATACTCTCATCTTTGTTATTTTCATTTCTAAGTTTTTATGTTAACTCTTTACTCCTAAAGTTTAGTATTTCTATTTAGGTACTTTAGCATATTTGGTGGTGCTTTTTTGGCTATTACACTGTAAAGCATATTACTGAGGAAGTATTTGTAAGAATGCAGTTTGTAAATTACATAGAATGATTATTTAGTTAATAGTAGAAATTTGTTTTGAAAAATGTGTAAAATGAGCTTTCATCGTTGCGCATTCATAAAAAAAAAAAAAAAAAAAAAAAAAAAAAAAATACCGTTGTTTAAAAATTGTATTAAGCATTAAAAAAATAAAGATAAAAATAAAAGCCATTGTGACTTTTTATCATTTCTATATTTTAAAAGTCCTTTAACAAAAAAAAAAAAAAAAAAGTCTTTAATAGCTTCTTTTAATATTGTTAATATGGTGAAGAGAAAATCTAGTGCCGAAACAGAGAAGAATGCCACAGCAGTTAGTATTACTGCACCAACTGAAGAAAATTTTCCTCGTGGAGGTGCTAGTGCATTAACACCCCTTGAACATCGAGAAATTTCAAATAAAGTTGCTAAAGATCTTTTTACGGTAAAACAAAATAAATGATATATTTTATGTAACTTATATTGACTATATTATATAGACTAGTGATGCTTCAGAACCTGCTAAAAAGAAAAGAAAAGCTCAGTCTACTAAAAAATCCAAAAAGGCAACCACATCTGTAAAGGAAAAAAAGAAATCAGATAGTATTTACATTGAACAATTAAATTTCAAGGTAATTTGACTAAAATATAATGGCTATATAAGGTACTAACGTACTATTAAAGAAACTTATGGTTGGCACATGTCTTATGGGTTGTGTATCTCGTATCAATGAACTTGACTTGATTATTTCATTACCTCATCATCTTGTGGGGGTTGTACCTATTACAGAAATTTCAGAATCACTTAGTACGATTGTTGAAAAAGTTGCAGATGAAGATGACGAAGATGAAAATATGGATGAAACTACCGGTTTACCTAACTTGAATGATATGTTCTATATTGGTCAATGGGTTCGTTGCAAGATCATCAATCTTCAAACAGATGATAAAAAAATTATTGAATTAACCTTGAAACCTAATCTTGTTCACGAAGATCTTGCAAAAGTTGATGTTACACCTGGCCTTGTAAGTAGATTTGAAATGAAAAGAAAAGTAAATTAAAGTCTAACGACTCGACTAATAAATATTGATATGTGTTTAATAGACTTTAGGCGCTGCCATCAAAAGCGTTGAAGATCATGGTTATATTTTAGATTTGGGTGTAAAAGAATTAACTGGCTTTTTGCCTCTTAAAGAATCAAAGAGTTTTATTGAAAAATACAACCGCAATCAAGAACTCATTGTTGGACAATATGTTGAATGTGCAGTTGAGAGTGTTAAAGGTCGTACGGCTAATGTTACAATTGATCGCAGCAAGGTAGGCCGTGCTCTTGTCGCCGATCCATTCTCTCGTATTATCTCAATCCTTCCTGGTCAATTAGTTACAGGTGTTATTGATGCTGTTCAAAATAATGGTTTAAGTGTCAAAATGCAAGGCCTTTATCGTACAACAATTGATCAATCACATATTCCCATATCTATTGAAATTGAAAAGAGCTTTAAAATTGGTCAGACGATTACTTTCCGTACCCTATTTACTATGCTTAATATTGATGATAAGAAAATTGGTGGCACACTCTTACAACACGCATTAGAATTGGATGTTCCCACACTCTCCAATAAACAAAAATCTGAAAAATTCGTTGGCGATATTTTCCCTCCTGGCTCTTTCTTAGACAATGTTAAAATTGCTCGTTACAGCAATAAGACTGGTGTTTGGGTTAGTTTGGATGGCGTTGAAGGCGTATCTGGCTTTGTCCATATTTCACGTCTTTCTGATGAACATATTTCTACATTTAATGGCACAGCAGGCAAATTCAAGGTTGGAAGCACACATCGTGCCCGTGTCTTATCCTATAATCCTATTGATGCACTTCTTGTCTTAACCTTACAGCCTAGTGTCTTAGCTGAAAAGTATATGCATATCGCCGATATAGAAGTTGGTTCAACAATTGAATGTGAAGTTGAAAAGATTGTTCCTGCAGGTATTATTGTTAAGGTTTCAAAGTCAATCAGCGGTCTTGTTCCCACAATACATATGGCTGATGTTAAGCTCACCCACCCTGAGCTTAAATTCAAGGCTGGCAAAAAGATTTCATGCCGCGTCCTTCGCCTTGATCTTATGAAACAAAGGGTATATTTAACCCTAAAGAAATCACTAATTAATAGCGAATATCCTATCTTTACTGACCTTCGTAATATTAAAGAAGATGATGTAAGTCATGGTGTAATCGTGTCTATTAAACACAACGGTTGTGTTGTTGCCTATTACAACAATATTAGTGCATTTGTACCTGGAAGTGAGATGACAGAAACACATGTTGAAAACTTTAATGATGTTTTCCATATTGGTCAAACAGTAAAAACAACTGTAATGAGCGTTAATCCAGAAGAAAATCGTTTATTAGTCTCTTTGATTAACTCTAAGAAGAAAGCAGAAAAGAAGGCAGAAAAGAAGGCCCAATTGGAAGCTAAGCACGAGGCTAAAGATGACATGCTTGCTCCTGGAAAGATTGTTACCGCAACTATCAAAGCTGTCAAGAAGTTGCATTTGAACCTTATGCTTCCAAATAATATCGAAGGTCGTCTTCACGTCTCGGAAATATACAATTCATTTGAGGATATTAAGAATCCTAAGGCTCCCTTGAGTCAATTCAGAACCAAACAAGAAATTCAAGTTAAGATTTTGGGTATTCGTAATACAAGAGCTAAGACCTATTTACCTCTCAGCCATGCAGGTAAAACAAAGCAACATATCGATTGCTCTCTTCGTCTCGAAGCTGATGATGAAGGTACTCGTGAGCTTCGCAATTTGAAGGTAGGCAGCCATTTTATTGGTTTCCTTTCCGATATCCATTCAGGTTTTGCACTTGTTCATATTGGTAGTCATACCTCGGGTATACTTCGCAAGCATATGGTGTCTTCTGATCCCAATATCTGCAACAATCTTGATAAACACCTTGTCAGTGGCCAAGCCATTCGTGTTACTGTAGTTGCTGTTGATGAAAATAAGGAAACTATTGAATTTATGAATGCCCAAGATGAAACTGCTCCTATTATAACCTCTTTTGCTGATTTAGAAAAGGGACAAGTGTTGAATGCAACCATCAAGCAGATAAATAAAAATACTGGAGTTACTCTTAATATCACCCACAAGATTACCGCTAAGGCTTATTTAACCGACATTGTTGATGTTTTAACCGAAGACCCAACAGCCTCTCTTAAAGAAGGACAAGTAGTTCGTGTTGTAGTCACTAATGTCAACAGTGAAAAACGACAAGTAGATGTCTCTATGAGACCTTCTCGTATCTATCCTGATATTGATTCTAATGAAATCAAGTGTTTTGAAGATGTAAAGCGTGGTCAAGTTTATGAGGGTTATGTCTTTAATGTTTCTTCAGTTGGCGTCTTTGTTAAGTTGAGTCAATCTGTTACAGTTCGTGTTAAGATTGCTAATTTGTCTGATTCATTTGTTAAAGAATGGAAGGGAATCTATCACGTTGGTCAGCTTGTAAAGTTGAAGATTATTTATATTGACTATGAAAAACAACAATTAGAAGGCTCACTTAAAAAGAGTGTTGTAGAGGGCACATTGACTTCTAGCACTAAAAGTAATGACGCACAGGAGGCATCCGAAACAATAGAATCAGATAGTGATGAAGAAATGCCTGAAGTAGATGAATCAGAAGATGAAGAAATGAAGGATGTTTCTGACGTTAATGAAGATGAAGAAGAATCCGATAATGAAGAAGAAGAATCGACACCTGCACCCGCATTAAATATTGACAGCTTTGATTGGACAGGTATAAATAACAGACCTGATTCTAGCGATGAAGAAGAGGAATCTGGTTCTGAAGATGAGGATGATACTAGCACTAAGAAAAAGAAGAACAAGAAACAAGAAGTTGAAGATTTAACTGCCCAATTAAATGCAAATGCTCCACAAACTGCTAATGATTATGAACGTCTCTTAGTTGGATCACCTAATTCATCTTATCTTTGGATTAACTACATGGCTTATCAACTTCAATTATCAGAAATTGGTAAAGCTCGTGACATTGGTGAACGTGCCTTAAAGACTATTAATTTCCGTGAAGAACAAGAAAAGATGAACGTTTGGGTTGCGTTACTAAACTTGGAAAACAACTTTGGTACAGAAGAAACGCTTCAAGAGCTTTTCAAACGTGCTTTGGTTTATTGCGAGCCCATCAAGGTATACCTTCAATTAGTTAAGATTTATGAACGTAGTGAGAAATTGGATAAAGCTGAGGGACTTTGGCAAGAAATGACAAAGAAGTTTGGCCAATCTCCTGAAGTTTGGACTGGATTTGCTCTTTATTATATTCAACACGATAAAGCTGATGAAGCTCGTGAATTGTTACAAAAGAGCTTAAAGGTCTTACCCAAACATGAACATGTTCAAACTATTGTTAAATTCGCACAATTAGAATTCAAGCATGGTGAAGCTGAACGAGGTCGTACTATTCTAGAAGGTGTAATGAGCAATTATCCTAAACGTTTAGATTTATGGAATGTATATCTTGACATGGAAATTAAGGCTGGCGATAAAGAATTAACTAGGTATATATTTAATAATTTATATAAGAAATAGATATTTATACAAATATATATTATAGACGTCTATTTGAGCGTGTTGCATCAATGAAGTTTTCTTCAAAAAAGATGAAGTTTTTATTCAAGAAATGGCTTCAATTTGAAAAGGTTCACGGTACAGAAGATGATGTTCAAAAAGTTAAAGAAAGAACACTTGCATACGTTGAACGTTTGACAGAATAAAAAGAGTCTACAAGACTCAGAATCCCTCAAAGTTTATATTATGACATATACACATTTTCTCTTTTTTTTTTCACTTGTAATTAGATAAATAAACATTTTTTATTACTTTTTTAATATTTTTTTGGGTCGTTCGTCCATACTTTCATTCACGTTTTTGTTCTTTTTCAATATCTTTTTCTTTACTGTTTTCTTTACTGATTTTTTGGCAAATTCTTCATCACTACTTATTTCATCATTATCTTCCATATTTAAAGTAGGCAAATAAAGGACTTGTTCCTCTTTATCTTCTTCATTATCGTCTGAGTCAATGTAAGCCTGAATTGTATCACATGTTGTTATATCAACTATAATATCTTCATCTTCCTCTTTTTGTTTTGATTTTTCTTTTTCAGGTACCACATCAAATTCATCCTCTTTTTCTTCATATTCCAAATTCTCTTCCAGTTCAATGAAATCAGGCGCAAATGCGCTCCAATTAGCCTCGTGTTTTGTATTCCAGATATAGATGTTACCAAAGCTACTTACTGAAGCTATAATAGGCTTCACAGGATGCCACTATGAATGAATGTCAAATTAATAAAATATTCATATGTAAGAGCATCTTCCTTACAGATATATCATCTAATGGTTCTTTTGGTCCTTCTAAAATCTTTACAAGGTTTCCCATATTTTTATCCCAAATATATATATTATGCTCTGCTTTATGACCTGAACCACCAATAACAAATTCACCGTCTGAACTAAAGCAGCTCTTACTCCATTGAATTCTATTAACCAAGTCCTGAAATTTGTTACGTAATTCTGGAATGCCACTCTCTTCATCCACATGAAAATATCTTATAACACGATCATTGGCATTAATTAACATATCTCTGTTGATATCATAAATAATATTAATATTATAGAATACAATCTCTTTAATTAGTATAGTAAATAATCTACCTTCCATTTCTACTAAACTGGATATCTTTTATTGTTGTATTTGTAATTCTTGTTGTATAAACAATCTAAATATTTATTAGTTATAACATTTGTGCATAGCGGGATTATCTTACTTTATTCTTTTCCACGTCTATGATATTTAAATATCCTTTTGATGTTCCGGTATATATTCGATTGCCAGTTTTATTCCACGTTATTGCAGTTACAAGAAATGATGTTCTACATAGTACGTTAAGTAAGTGTATATGTGTATATATAAATTAACTTTACGACTTTATAGATTCTTCTTTATTTTCTGGTTCTGTAGGTAATACTGTCTTTATAACATCACTTCCGTTTATGTCTACTATTACTGGATTTACTTGAAATAAGGCTGCCACAAATCGATTACTAACAACAATATAGTTTAAAAAAAAACTTTTAACAAATCGCTTTTTTCTTTTTCACTCTTACTTATTTTTTGGATGCATATGCGCCATAATAAGTGAGGTATCAAATCTAATCTTTGTTTTCTTTGTACCCGACACTAAATCCCAATAAATACATGTCCAATCTTTTGATGCAGTTAATAAATACCTTCCATTATGTGACCAACTATTTCATGTTATTATCAAAATATATGAACTTTGTTTTCATCATTACCTTACATTGGATATTGATTTCACATGACCAATTAGATTACGTGAGATGCCTTTTGTATCAAAATCCCATACGACGCATCGTCCATCTAAACAACCAGCTGCTATTAAGGTTCCACGTCGATTAAATTTACAATTAAGTACGTAACCATCTTCTAATATTTCTTCTATTATTTGCGGATACTCCTGTTCCCAAGGATCTACAAATAACATGTATTAATTGTTTGTTTGTGTTTTTTTGGTGTTAGTAGTAATTTGGCATGCCTAATAATTCTAAATTCATTTAGTTGAATGAAAAAACAAAAAAAAAAAAAAATCCAGCAGCATTGTTAAAAATTTATATAAATTTTGGCCAATTAAATAAGTTTTTTTTGTTTTGTTTTGAAAAAAAAAGATGGTCAAAAGGAGGAATAAAAAAAATCGATTACTTGCTACTCCATGAACTGAGACAGATCGATTGAATGATGGGTCAAAGCGTATATTAAATAATATAATAGAATATGATTTTGTTAAGTGAACTGAATAACTGAAGTAAAATTGGAAAGTGCAAGAATGTTTTAGTCGCGTTAATAATCTATTTTATTACAGAGATAACTGTATCAATAATAATAATATAACTTATCATGTTGTAAAGATATCAAAATGATTCAATTTATTTTTTAGTTTTGCAGTTAGACTCTTGACAATACTAAAATTGTTATTTAGAAACACTATACATATTTTTTAATCTATTTGGTCAAACCAGCACTAAATTTTACAAATCTTCCTAATTCTTCTTCTTTACGACAAGTAGACAATAGGCTATAACAATATTGCCAAGTAAAGCAAATTAAAATGATAACAAGCATTTAATAAAAATATGTAAAAATTATAGTCGTTTATTCCTTAGTTGTTGTTGTTTTTACAATGTACTTAATAAACTAATGAATTTATTACTTAGAAAATAGATAAATAATCAAAAAATATTGAGCTTTCTTTATAACAAAGCAATGCTAAAGGAAATACTCAATTCAGGATATTTTGACATTAATAACACATAGAAGGTTGGAAAATCTTTACAAAGGTTTTTTTAAGAGGATGCTTTATAATCGTATACACAAGTCTATTGCTTGTTAAGAAGCTTTTCCAGAGTTCCATTACTATTTGCGTTTAATAAATCGTCACATCCACCTACATGTTGTTGATTAATAAAGATATTAGGAACTGTACGCTGGCCTGTCTTTTCGAAAAGATATTCTTGAATTTGTTTCCCATCAGCTAAAAAAAAATAAAAATAAAAAATAAGTAAATACACAAACTTAGCTATTAGATATTATGTGATCACGTACGATGTAAATCTATTTCTATATCAACAAACTCAATACCGAGGTCTTTTAAGAGAGCTTTTGCTCTTTTACAATATGCTATATTTGTATATATGTCAATGAGTACAGATAATATATGTATATAAAAAAATGATATATATTTACGACAATAGCTTTTTCCAAAAATAACAACTGCATTATTTTTAATAAACTCTTCAACGATTTGCTGAGCAACAGACATTATTATTAAAGTTGTATAGAATATATGTAGGAAATATATGAATGTATACTTTAGTAGTAACAAGCGAAAATATACGTTTATATATTAATTTTTTGCATTAAATCTGATTAATAATACAAAAAAAATCGCCAATTAAATTAACTATCCGAATTTCCTCGAACTGTGAATATTATTAATAATATCGATAACATCAGTTTCTAGTTTGCTCTTACATAATATATGACTTTATATATACATATATATATATATATATACTCCTGAAACCAAAGGGTTAAAGAATAATATAAGAAATCACGATATATTTCTCTTCTGTCATCAAAAGGCTTTAGTAATCAGGTTATAAATGTAGCTAATAACTGTTTTGATAGATATGCTGAAATGTAATAAATTTGTGCATAAGAAAAAAAAATACTTACTTCGCTTGTATAGTGTTTGAAAGTGAGTTACTATTATGCTTTATCAATAAAGTTTATGCCGAAAAACCTTTGAATATATATATCTTTTATTTAAGTAGTTTAAGTTATACTATTTTATTTGAAGTTGACGATATATGTTGTATTTGTACATAATATAAAGATATAACAACATATAAATATTAAATATCTAATTATACAATAGTGTTGTATAAACAATATCATCATGTCAAACATAAATTATGTAATTAAGAAATGTAAAATCTCCAAATGAAACCCTTATTAAATTAGCAATCTGTCAAATATAATACAAGATCATGATTGTTGATAATATCATGAAGAGGTTAATATTTAACACAATACTAATGAAATAGTATCCATAAATATCATCTATAGCCATAAGAAAAATATAAATAGCCAAATAGTTTGTATAAGAAGAATAGACAGTTTTATATATATAATTTTTTCCTAGTAGAATTATTCTCACTTGTGCCTGTGTCTCACGATTTATTTTGTCTTTTTAATATTCTTAAATCATACAACAAAGGATAAATATTATACAACAAGTCTTAAAATGTTTCTTTCTTTTTTTTTTTTTTTTTTTTATATATTAACTTACCTAAACCACAACAAGAAGAATAAGATATATATACATATATACATGTCATTTAATATGATGTTTTATTGCCTTTTTTTTTTCTTACAGGAATAACAATTACATATATACAATAAGAGACTATAATTTATATGCACATAGTTTATTATTATTATTATCTATTTCAATTGAATTATTAGTCACAGCAATAATAATTGTGTCAAATTTGATAGGTTTTGATATTGTCATTATGAAATTCGATTCCATGTATTCTCTTCTAAATATTAATTTAATCAAGGCATCAAGAAAATATAATTAGAGGTGACAACAAGTTCGAATTCAACAACGAAAAAAAAAAAAAAAAAAAAAAAAAAAAAAAAAAAACATAACAAATAAAGTACTAAATGCAATCAAGGTGAAACTTCGGTGTAAGTAGGAGATTTGCAGTGAAAAATTACAAAATCCGACATTTAGAGATATATTATTGGTTACTGAGTTTAAATTAATTGAATTAATGATTATAATATACTCCACAAAAAAATTAAACAAATAGCTTCTATGGCGCAATTGGCTAGCGCGTCTGACTGTTAATCAGGAGGTTGGTGGTTCGAGCCCACCTAGGAGCGTTTATTTTTTATTTTTAATCTTTTGTTAAATCTTGTTTTGTATTTATCTTTTTTTTTTTTTTTTTTTTTTTTTTATGCTTTATGGCTTACAATCTTGGATCTGAGCCTTTTTATATATTGTCATGATATGATAAGACAGCTCGGATATAATATTATAAATGCAAATATAATGTAAAAATAATAATAATAAAAAAATAAGAGCAGCATGCTTCTTCTTTTTCTCTATCATTCATTATAATAAAGAACAAAAAAAAAATAAAATAAAATAAAATAATAATGCATATAACGATTAGCGTCTATTATATTATTATTTATAATAATTAATAGGAAACTACGGTTGTCTTGTTGTAAAGAGCACGACAAAAATATGTATAGTTAAAACCTTTCTTTAAATAATGATGATTATAGACATATATAAATTGTTTTAATTAATGTTAACAGATTTGAATTCATGATCTACAAAGGAACCATGGAAAGTAATAGCAGTAAAATCACCAATTTTGATACGAGCTAATTCCTTCATATCCTTGGCATTAATTACAATAAAGTAACAACACTTGAAGTCACTGACAAAAGTTAACAGGACGCCATCATCTTCTTCTTCTTCTTCAGTTTTACTATAATTTGGTGGTCTTGAAACGAAGATGGGTTCAGAACAGGTCAAACCCTCTTGTTCATCACCGTACAGTGTCGTAGAGAGATCATTCAGGTCAATCTTGATTAAACATATACTTTCATCTCTCTTTTCTGTAAATCTTGACAATTGACAGCCATACATGTATCGATGCTTAGCTGTCATACTAAAATTTTGATTAAAACGCGGGAATTCGATATTTTCAGCTAACGTTTTTGTGGATACTAGTGCCATTTGATTTAAATTCAATTGATATTGCATTAGATCTCCAAAGCTAGTTTGATATTTGGGAGGATAGGCAAAGCCATTTAAATAAGTTTGTTGTTGTTGTTGATCAGGGCCTTTACTATGTGGTACACCAAATGTATGAAGCTGATGTAAGATATCACCATTTGAAAATGATACACAATTTAAGGTAAGCAACTTATCTCCTGTATTTGAACAAGTAGATTCAAATCCGTTCCCTACATGAAATGTATAAAACCCTGGTGCAGGGATCGAGGCTACTAGTCCATTTTGATCCACTGAATTACGATCAATAACATGAAGATAGGTAGGAGCATTTGAGTCCCATTTCATACCAGATATAAAGGATCCATGCATTAATATATCAACACCCCGATTTTTTATGATCATGGGAGATTCAGGGATAATGATATATTCTTTTGTTAGCCAAAAGGAATGAATATAAGAAGGACAAATAGGGGATCCATCATAACGATGTGTGATATTAGCTAAAATAGTAGTTTTCTCACCGTCTTTTGAGATTTTAAATACTATCAGTCTAGGATAAGGAATGATAGCTAATGTAAAATTATAAGTTTCCTTTGTAAAGTGATCCGTTTGATGGTGTGCTGCCGAAAATTGTCCATTTAAATGTTTATCAAAAGCAGAATAATCAAAAACGTGTTGGGGTTCTATTATTATTTTTTTATTTTTTGAAAAAAAAAAAAGTTGATGTTATTATTATTATTTTGATTATTTACTTCTATTTATTTATTCTTACTTAGTGTCTCAGCATGAATCTTTTGTAATAGATTGGCATCTGTTTTAGCTACAAGTATATTTTTGTTATTCCCTTTCACGGAGGACGGAAGAGGCAGATTAGGTGTAGCCGTCACACCGACCATGTGCCCGTCAGCGGGAAGTCCGTCGTTTAGTTCAGAAAGGAAGACAAGCTTATAGAACCGAATACAAAAATGAGAGAGCCATTGAAAGAAGCTCAAGCAAGGTTGATGCCCAAAGAATAGCATGCCTTTATAAGATTTATTTGAAATGTTTGTTTCCACACTTTTGGCCAAAAGACGAGAATTATATTTTAATGTTTGGGTTCTCCCACAAACTTCAAATCGATGCATAAACGGGAGCCCATCAAAGGCATGACGGATAGAGAATAGAGACCCATCATTTTGCTGAATATTGAATTTACCAGGACCTAATAAATAAATAAATAAATGATAAGTATAATATATTTGTAAGAAGAAGATTTACCTATACGATACATGATGCCATTCAACCAAGTAGGTATACTACCATTTTCAATATTTAAAAGAATAGGATCTTGAATTTCAATTGAATCAGGAACATAGTTTGCTTTGATTACTTGAAAAAAGTGATTATAAACTTTATTATAGTAATAATAAAGAGTAAATAGAAGACATCCAGGTAATAAAACAAATGTTATTACAAGAAACATATTATTTTTATCAAAGAAAGAAAGTAAAAAAAAAAAAAAATGAAAGAAAAAAAAAAACCCTTTTTTATATATGCTTTATTTTCTATTCCCTCCTTATTTACTTTATATTCATTGTCTTTTGAATATATGGTATATGAGTGTAACATGGTTAAGAAGTTGAAGCATTAGTGTTATTAAATTAATACAGAAAGAAGGGTGGGGGGGGGAAGAGAGGAGGGGTAGCAAAAATGTCTATAATACATGGCATAATAACTATGAACGAGCTCTAATTCATAGTATTATTATGACTACTTCTATATCCTCCCTTTTTGTTTTTAGTAAAGTGTCAGTTAACATTAACAGATTTAAATTCATGATCTACAAAGGAACCATGGAAAGTAATAGCAGTGAATCCACCAACGTTGATACGAGCTATTTCCTTCATATCCTTGGCATCAATAATCACTAAATAACAATTACCTCGTGATGATGATGAATGATGATTGACAAGACTTAGAAGAACACCATCGTCCTCTTCTTTATCCTGCGTAGGTTTTGGCACAAAGATAGGTTCAGAGCATGACGTATACTGACTTCCCTCATCATACACTTTTATAGACAAAGTGTTTAGATCTACCTTAACTAAGCAGTTTGCCTCAGTCGAGTCTTTCAAACGACATCCGTAAATATATCGATGTTCAGGCTTCATGCTATAACTTTGATTGAATCGAAGAAAATCGATATTCTTTGCTAAGGTCTTGCTAGATACCATCTTCACCTTGTTTATATTTAGTTTATATCGAATGAGATCACCATATTCCAATGGAGAATGAGCAATGCCATCATTGACGTATGTCTCCTTTCCATTTGAGGATGATGTACCAAACCTATACAGTTGATGAATAATATTTCCATTTGAAAAGGAAGCACAGTCCAAAACAAGCAGCGTATCACCTGTCGTCGGACATTGTGTCTCAAAGGCGTTCCCAACATGAAAGCAAAAGAAGGCAGGAATAGGTATAGAAGCTATAAGGCCACCACCACCACCATCACCCTTTTCCGTTGAGTATTCATGATCACGACGAACGATATGACAATAAGTAGTTGAAGCATCATTTTTATCCCAATGCATACTAGAGACGACAGATCCAGTCATCAATAAATTTCGACCTCCATCTTTAAATGCCAACGGTGCCTCAGGGATAATGATATAATTTTTAGTTAACCAGAATGAATGAATATAGGAAGCTCTAACAGATCCTTTATCATTATCATGTCGTTGAGTTATGTCAGCCAAGATGGTCACTTTCCCATCCTCTGATGTCTTGAATACAGTTAAACATGGAAATGGAACAA
This sequence comes from Cokeromyces recurvatus, assembly GCF_025118155.1. NCBI lineage: Eukaryota > Fungi > Mucoromycota > Mucoromycetes > Mucorales > Mucoraceae > Cokeromyces > Cokeromyces recurvatus. Next base: position 144,009 of record NW_026251428.1, read on the forward strand.
TTCTTACAATAACATTAAAGACCTCTTTAGTAATTGGATCTTGTTGGTGGTGTGCTGATGTGAGTTGACCCCATAAATGTTTATTAAATGTACTATAATCAAAAAGATACTGTGGCTCTATAAAGAACGAGAGAGAGATTTTTTTAAATTGTTACTATATACATATATATATAAAGGATATTATAGTTTTTTTTTTCTTACCTAATGTTTCTGCATGGATCTTTTGTAAGGCATTTGCATCTGTTTTGGTAACAAGAACATGTTCATCTTTCGATCTTTGGATATCTCTTGATGATGGTAAAGGAAAGTTTGGTGTAACCGTAACACCTATAACCTGACCATCGGGCGAATCGCAAGCTCTTCCTAATAGCATGAATCTAATTTGATTTACTACTCGAGCCATAAAATGATATATCCATTGAAAGAAGTTCATGTCAACTATGATATGACCAAAGAATAGGACACCCTTAAAGGAATGATTTTGAATTCTCGACTCAAACAGCTTTGCTATGCAACGTGAATTATATTTAACTGTTCGTTCCTTGCCATTTATTTCGAATCTATGTATAAAGGGGAGACCATCAAATACGTGTCTAATAGAGAAAGTGGATCCATTATTTTGTTGAATATTAAATCTACCTGGTCCTATTCATATATAATAAATACATATTCAATTGTATACATACTATCAATATAAAAGACCAAAAAAAAAAAAGCTTACCTATTTGATACATGACTCCATTTAACCAAGATGGAATTTGATTACTTTGGTGTTTTAATAGGACTGGAACATGAACTTCGGGTAGATTATTAGGTAATTCTTTCAATAAGGCTATCTTTTTAATACATTTGGAATAAAGGTCATTATAAAGATAGTAAAATATGCAAAAAACTAGACACAACGACACTGTTATCAAGAATAAAAAACCCATTTAAAAGAAGAAAATATGGAAAAAAGAAGAAGAAGAAGCATTTACCTTTTTTAGTAGAACTTTTTATAATTTTACTCGCAAAAAAAAAAAAAAAAAAAAAAAAAAAGATAAAAATGACGAAATATATCTTACATGAAAAAAAAAAGGTTTGTTACATGAAAAGATTTTTATTATTATTATTAATATCTATAAGGGGGAGGGAGAAAGAGAAGTGTATTTATATATATATATTGTTTGCTTCTATTCTTTTTTGTTCTTTTATTGATAGGATGTAGTGTAATATATAGGCTGTATATCGCTGTAGTCGTTGTCATATAATATATATATATATATATATAGAATAGAAAGGAAGTGAATATGGCGAGTCAAATTATAAGCATTTAAAGAGGAGTATCATGCTTATTAAGGAATCGTTATGTATGTACACGAAAGAAAAAAAAAGAAATTGGCCCATCAAGTTTTAGTTTTTATTGTAGCGACACCAAAATTCATGACTTGATAATACTAAATATTAAAATACAATCAAGTACATGTGTATAATAAAATGATTACCTAAATCTTGCAACATCAACACCACAGCAGGAACAGAAATTTGCAGCAGAAGAGTTTATAGGTAAATTTCTTTTTTTTGATTTAAAGATTGTATTGAAATGCATATTAAGAAAACTAATAGAAAAACAGAAAAACAGAAAAAAAGAAAAAAAAAAGGAGAAAAGACAAAAAGCTTCTTTATCCGATTTATATTATTATTTTTATAAAGCAAATAACGTCATAAAGATAATTCTTACTTTCAGGATCTGTTACACAACATGTGGGATAAAGAGCTATAATTCAAGGCTTTATGAACATACTTTATTTTGATCTTCTTCAGGAATAGGAGTCAAAGAATATTCATTCCCATTATTTTCTTTCATCACAGGTAGTGAATTATTATTTTGGGTTACATCATTTACGAATATTTGTTTAATAAGCGCTTTATCCTTTTCTTGTCTTTGCTTTTCAATAGCCTCTGCACCACCTGTCTTTTTTAATTTTCTTAATTCAACAAAACCTGTTAATTCTCTTTCAAACGCATCAATTCTTTGTGATAATTCTTTAGCACGTAATTTTTCTGCTTCAGCTAATGCCTTTACACGACGAGAATGATCTACATGAATGGTAGAGACTTGTTTCATTACACCCGCCATACCACCTTCTTCATCTACTGTAGATGGTATCATTCTATATTCACGTCCTAACTGTTTCTTGCGTTCATGAATTTCAGAAATTTTCTCAAGTTGTTCAAGGACTTGAAGTAAGGCATTACGATCATCTTTCAAATCTGTTAAAAGGGCTTCTTGTTCTTTGAGGAATTGCTGTTCCTTTACAATACGTTGTAATTCTACTTCCCATGTCTTTTTCCAAATAGGTTTAAATTCTTTAATACGTTGCTGAAGTTCATTCATTTCGATCTCTAATTTTTTAGATTCTTCTTGACAATAATGAAGCTGATTTTTAGGTGGACGACGACGACGCTGTGTGACATCAATTTTAAGTTGATCAATCATATCTTGTAATTCCTCAAGTCGGTTTGTAATCAACATGGCAGCCTTTTGTGTTACTTCTCTACTTTCATTCATCTCTGCACGAGTCCTTTCATCCAGCATGACGACAAGTGATTTTGTACTCGTCACTTTTGTACTCTTTTCTTTTAGTTCATCAATCACTTTTTCCGTTTCCTTTTTGTACTCTTCATATATTTGACGCACATTTGCAAGTTCATGACGTAATGTATTTAATTCCTTTCTAATCGTCGTCTCATCACTCATTCGTGGTTTTTTATTTGCAATATTTTCTATCACTTGTTGCATTACATCTTTAAATAAAATTTCCAATTTTTTTGTCATGGAAGGATCTAAAGAATGAAAGTCATTGTCCTCATTTTCTACAAGTATAAAACTTGATAAGTAATGAATGTATGAATATATATTTATTTTACCTTTCATGATTAAGATAGAATAAGGCTTGATATCAGATATATCTTCTAATTCATATTCAATATTAGAGATAGGATCCAAGATATAAATAAAGGTCGTATTATTTGAATCAAGGTTAAATGATTTATAGAATAATTGTCGTATTTCATGTAAAGATACATCTTTTTGATGAATAAAGGATTTCTTGACATGAGCCCCCTTTTTTAAATAAATATCCATTATCTCTAAGATAAAACATAGATGAATAAATAAACACACAAAAAATCTATTTACATACATACATACATACATACATACCAGGATTCAATGGAATATGTTCATAAGATGGATAATAAGATGTTCTTCGTACAGAAGAGCGATTAGCTAAATTACCTTGTAATGCAAGTTTAGACATAGCATCTTTTGTAGAAGGATCATCTAGATCTACTTCATCAATAGAAGAGGATGTACTACTACTGTTACGAATAGGTGAAATAGGTGACTGTGGAACAGAATTTCTTTTCCCTTCAAATAAATGTGATAAGGGTTCAGTAGTAGTAGTAGTAGCAGTAGTAGTAGTAGTGGTAGCAGCAGTAGCAGTAGTAGCAGTAGTAAAAGAAGCAGAGGGTGAAGGTAAGGGTATAATAGGTGATACTATATTTTTTTGTACGGTTATATCTAATGGTTGTTGTTGTTGTTGTTGAGTAAGAGATGATATGTTTGAATTTGTAGTAGGTTCAAAACGTTCTCTTAGTAAAGATTGTTTTCTTTTTAATCCTTGTAATAATTTCAAGATAACATCTCGAATAGCAGGTAAATGATGTTCTAATATACTTGGAGAAGGTTCTTTACTCACTGTATCTTTTAAACAACTATATAAATCATCAGGCAAATAAAGCATATCACTATAAAAATAACAAGAATAAATTATTTTATTTCATTTTATTCTTTTTTTTTTTTTTTTTTTTTTTTTTTTTTTTTTGTTTAGAATCATTCGTTACTTACTCCATCGATAATGAGGCACTTTCAAATGCTTTTATTGCACTTGCAAAATAACTTTCTAACGAATTATATTCATTATACACCTGATTATTAGTTACTTCACCAGAAGACCATAAAGTTAAAGTTTCTAATAATTTTTTAGTTGATAAAAGTAATTTAGAAACACTTTGTTCAATCGTAATCATCTAATTGATTGAATTTAGTTTGAATAATTTTTTTTTTTTAAAAAAAGAAGTATGTATATTCTTACAGGAGATGTTAGATTGTCTTGTTGTTGTCCAATATTATTTAAAGAAATTGATGATGTAGTAAACATGTTATATAAAGGAAGAAGAACAAAATAAAATTAAATAAAATTAAAATAAAATTAAAAAAAAAAGAAAAACGGAAAGAAAGAGAAACAAAAAAAAAAAAAAAAAAAAAAAAAATAAAAAAAAAAATTAAAACTCCTTCTTAGATAACAAAACAATAAACAAACAAAGAATGTAATCTACAGTTTATAAATAATGGAGAGAAATTAAACTTATTTTGACAATATAAGCTTATTAAGCAATATATATTAAATCTATCAACCTATTCTTTCTTGGACGTTACTTTAATGACATGCATAATTTTTTTTTAAGTGAAACCATTATTTTTTTTATAAGGGCGCACGGACCAGTAGCAACAAATTTGACAACAGCAACAACACAGCATATTAATGAAATCAAGGCATTCATCTATATTTGAACTAACAGCGTCATTTATTGTTTATTAAAGAGAAAGCAAATTCATACTAATAACCCATCTTTATTCTTGTAGTATTTAATCATTCTCTATATACTCATCTTGACTAATTCCTCTGGGGCCCAACAATTGAAACATAGCTTAATTTTTACTTACTTGATTGAATAAAAGATCCAATTGTCCTTGTAAATTCAAGAAGATTTGAACATGTCACGCTTATTATTATGACATGGAAATATTGATTTTATTTAATAGTTAAGAAGAGAGGGATAGATCATGTTATTGAAATAGATAAACAACAAATATAGGGGGGATACGTCCTGGAAGAGCTAATATTATATGTGTCAATAATGCAGTAAAAAAAAAGTCACATTCATAAAACCAGTTATGAATGTAAATTATTGATAAAAGATCCATTGTATTGTGAGATAGACAAAGATGAATGATGTCGTTTCTTATTGGGGACACATGTTTATAAAAATAGGTCGTTCACTTCTTTTTTATTATTTACTTGCCATTTGCAACATTTCGTGACTTGTTTTTAATTGTCCTCTCACTTACACACACACTTTTTATTTTATTTTATTTTTCCTGCTGCTGCTGCTGCTGTGAATGATCTTATCAGGTGAGTGCATATCGCATATAAATAAATAGTTGTTATTTTATTCGTAGTTTATTTTATTTTATATCATTTAATAGATTAATATGTCGAAATCAAGGTTATTATTTTCTCATTATTCAGATGATGACGATGATGAATTCACTTTGAATCCTATTCATGAACCACTCCATCATTCCTATTTTAATACTAATCATAATGCTAGTTCACAAGCTGAGGATGAAAATAGCGACGATGATGAAGAGAATAGACTAGAGGCACCGCCATCACTGATAATAGAACAGACTCAAACAACGACAAAACCTATTTCAACAAGAGAGCATGTTACTGTATATGATAGAACAATGTGGAGATGGGCTAATGTTGAAAATATGGATGACTTTTTTCAAAGAGTATATGAATACTATCAAGGAAAGGGAATTTATTGTATATTATTAGCTAGATTTTTAAACTTGTTGTAAGCTATATACATGTATATATTTTACAAGCTATTGTATTTATTTTGTATCATTAAAAAGGACCTTGGCTTTTATCATTCTATTTTCAACGTTTCTCATCGGCTGCATAAATTACTCCGATATTACGTCTCATCATACATTAGGGGAAGTAATTGAACCTCAATGCTTATCAAAGTCAGTATCTCTCTCTCTCTCTCTCTCTTTTCTATTTATTTATAGTGTATACTAAAGACTTTATGAAATAGATTATCGTCTACAAAAGTCTTGTTCATTTCAATCTTCATTATTTGGTGGATATGGCAAGCTATTCGATTTATAACAGATTTACCTATGCTTCGAGAAATGCATAATTTTTATATTCATTTACTACTTATTCCAGATGTAAATTAGTATCAATAAGAAATAAGTGAATTTTTTATTTAATCGTATTTTTGTTTTGTTTAGGAGGACATGCAAACAGTTTCATGGCAGACAGTTTTAGAAAGAATTATTCATATACGTGAAAGTAATCCAAATACAAATGATATTCGTTTAACAGAACATGATGTTGCAAGTAGAATTATGCGAAAAGAAAATTATCTCATTGCTTTATTCAACAAGGATATATTAGATATTCAAATCCCTTTACCTTATTTACGTAATCGATCTATATTAACTAAAGATCTTGAATGGAATCTTTCTTTTTGCTTATTAGGATTCATATTTGATAATCGAGGTCAAGTAAGGAAAAGATGTCTAAAGGAACGAAATAAATCTTTCCTAGTAGCTAGCTTAAAGAGAAGGTTCATCTTTATGGGTTTATTAAATCTTGCTTTATCTCCTTTTATCTTTGTTTATCTTCTCTTGCATTTCTTTTTTCGATATTTTGAAGTAAAAAAAAAAAAAGGCTTAAAATAGAAATAATATAAATAGATAACTGACCTGATCTTTGTATATTATGTAGGAATATCATAAAAATCCTAGTGAGATTGGTTCAAGAGCGTATACTCCTTTTGCAAAATGGAAGTTTCGTGAATTCAATGAATTACCTCATTTATTCCGTAATCGTATAAGCCAAAGTTATGAGCATGCCAATCTCTATATCAATCAATTTCCAAAAGAAAAGACACTCTTATTAGCCAGGTAATAGACATATATATATATATATATACATGTATACACATATACACTTGTCACTCATTGTTTTAATCTACTTTAGATTTATATCTTTTTTAGCTGGTTCAATAGCTGGTGTTTTGGCTTTGTTATCTTTAATTGACTCTGAAGCACTGTTGAATTTCGAAATTACACCTAATGGTACTGTTTTGTTTTATTTAGGTTTAACAGGTACTTTATTTGCTATTACACGTAATATGATTCCAGATGAAAACCAAGTATTTGAACCTGAAAATGTGTTAAGAAAAGTAATTGAACATACGCATCATTTACCTCCAGAATGGAAACATAAATTACATACTGACCAAGTAAAAGAAACGTAACAAATAGATACATATAATGTGTATACGGGAGATGTGGAATGAAAGAGAGATATCTAACTAGAATACATCATTTAGGTTCGTGCTGAATTTTGTAAATTATTTGATTATAAAGTGAATTTATTCTTTCAAGAATTGTTAAGTGTCATCTTTGCACCTCTTGTCTTGTGCTTATCATTACCAAAGAGTGCAGATCAAATTGTTGACTTTTTTAGAGAATTTACAGTTCATGTGAACGAATTAGGCTATGTATGTAGTTTTGCTCAATTTGATTTTACACGACATGGTAATGTTAAATATGGTGTTCAAGATGCTATGATAGAAAATGACTATTATTTAAGCAAACAAGGAAAGATGGAAAAGAGTTTTCTTAATTTCAAGGTAATATAAATATATATAAAAGCTTGCTGTATATATAAAATAAAGAATTCAATAGGCAAACAATCCTAAATGGATACCTAACGATCTATCTGGTTCAATGTATCTATCAAGATTAACAGAAATCACAAATCAAAAAGAAACAGACTCGAGTGACGAAAGGAGAGTTCAATTCAGTCAAAAAGGACGCCATCCTGCAGAACCTATTCAATTAAATCAGTATGGTATTCCAAGTAACTTGGGCGAATCTTTTGTCCAAAGTCAACCATGGAAATATCATGTTGAGGATAGAAGAAACGAAGAAGAAGAAGAAGAAAACGAAGGGAGAAGAAATAAAGGCGTAGTTGGTTTATTAAATCAATTTTACGATTTAAATAATAATCCTACAATTTAACATTGGATTTTATATAATAAAAGTATTCAATGCTTGTAAAACGTATGTATAATATAACAAGGGAGGAGGGGGGAGAAAATAAAAATAAATTCTCACGGTTATTGTACAAAAAAAAAAAAAAGAAATACAGAGAAAAATAGACAGTGAGAAAGAGAGAAATAGACAGCGGGAAATAGACAGAAACTTGCTTCTATTCACACTCATAAAATGTTATTATTTCTTATATAATAAATCACATTATTCGTTTGTTTATTTACTTGCAAAAGAGTCTGTGTTTATTTAAAAAATTACTGTTAAAAAAGAAAAAAAAGGAAAATAAACAGACCTAAATCGCATAGTTTCTTTCTTTCTTTAAAGTAGACAAAGTAACTTATTCAAGGGAAAATAAGAAAAGAGTTGACTACAAGCAGTGGCTAGTTCTTATTTATTCAATTGGCGTCGGAAATATTCGGACAAATAATAAAAAAGGTGGGGAAAGAGTAATTCATACTACCTTGGAACATGACGTTTTATTTGGAGCCAATCACTCTTTAACAGTAAAATAATAAAAATAGAATATAAAAAAAGGACTTTACAATGTTATTCTTATTCCCTTTCTTTTTATTATTATTATAAAAATAAACATGTCTATTCCTACTCTTGCTCACTTCAAGTTACCTGAAATCGATAATGAGCCTATGGTAAGATTAACAAATAATAATCAAGCATTCATAATATTTATTATCTCCTTTTTTTTTTTCCTCTTTTCCTTTAGCGTCATTATGCTCCTGGTTCTGATGAAAGACTTAAGCTTGAAGCTGCTCTTCAAGATTTAATTGCTAAAGGTACAGTTGAGGTTCCTGTTATCATTAATGGTGAAAAGATTTATACCGGTAAAACAGCTGAACAATATAACCCTTCAAATCATAAGTCAGTTGTTGCCAAATTTCATCAAGCAGATGCTGTTCTCACTCAAAAGGCTATTGATGGTGCATTAGCTGTAAAAGATCAATGGGAATCCCTTCCTTTTAATGATCGTGTTGCTGTCTTCTTGAAGGCTGCTGATTTGTTATCTTCTAAATACAGGTAAAGAAAGGCATTTTTTATTTTATATGTATATATAACTCATGCTCATATCTAATTATCAATTAGATATCAACTTATGGCTGCTACTATGTTGGGCCAAGGTAAAAATAGCTGGCAAGCTGAAATTGATGCTGCTGCTGAACTTTGTGATTTCTTACGTTTCAATTGCAAGTATGCAGAGGAAATTTATTCTCAGCAACCTCCTAAGAATGCTCCTGGTACCTGGAATAGAACTGAATTCCGTGGTTTAGAAGGTTTCGTCTTGGCTATCTCTCCTTTTAACTTTACCGCTATCGGTGGTAATTTACCTGCTGCTCCGGCTTTAATGGGTAATGTCGTCCTCTGGAAACCTTCTCCAAGTGCTGTTCTTTCTAATTATTTATTCTATGAAATCTTGGTTGAGGCTGGTCTCCCCGCAGGTGTCATTCAATTTATTCCCGGTCCTGCTGAGGAGATCTGTGGTCATGCGATCGAAAGCCGTGATTTTGCCTCTCTTCATTTTACTGGCTCTACTCATGTCTTCCGTCATCTTTGGAAACAAATTGGTGATAACATTCATCGTTATAAAGCCTATCCTCGTATCGTCGGTGAGACGGGCGGTAAGAATTATCATTTATTGCATCCAAGTCTTGATGAGGCGGGTGTTCATCATGCTGCATTACAAACTATTCGTGCTGCATTCGAATATCAAGGTCAAAAATGCTCTGCTTGTTCTCGTGTCTATGTGCCTAGTTCTCTCTTTGCTCAATTTAAAAAGGATTTATTGATCGAACATGCTAAAATCACACAAGGTCCTGTTACTGAATTTCAACATTTCTGTGGTCCTGTCATCAATAGAATGGCATTTGATAAGATCAAGAGTTATATTGAACACGCTGCGGTTGATGACAATTGTGAAATTTTAGCTGGTGGTAAATGGGACGATAGTGTAGGTTATTTTATTGAACCTACTATTATTCTTACAAAGGATAAATTTGCAAAGACAATGAAAGAAGAAATCTTTGGTCCTGTAGTGACGATCTATGTCTATGAAGATGTTGATCTTGAAGCTACTTGCCAACTTATTGGTGAGACCACTGAATATGGTTTAACGGGGGCTTTATTTGCTAAAGATCGTGCTGCTATTGTATCTGGTGCTAATATGCTTCGTAATACTGCGGGTAACTTTTATATTAATGATAAATGTACAGGTGCTGTTGTAGGTCAACAACCCTTTGGTGGTGCTCGTGCTTCAGGTACAAATGACAAGGCAGGTTCTTGGTCTCTTTTAGTTCGCTTCATTTCTACTCGTACTATTAAGGAAAATTTTATTCCTATTGAAAGCTTTACATATCCTTCTAATGCTATTTAAAAGAAAAAGAAAAAAAAAAAAAAAAAGAAAAACTAACCAAAGAAGAAGAAGAAGAGAGGGAAGTTTTCTTAAATTATAAATTAAGCATACATAAATACATACACACACACACACACACACAATCCCTATTATACACATATATATTTCCTTAAAAGAATATAGATTCCATTTGTATGTAAATAGATTCTAAATAAATGATTCTTAAAATAAAGAATTTATTATTATATTGCCCCTCACTTTATTATTTCTTCTTTGATAAAATATGTTGATTAGGTGCTAAACAAGCTTCTTCTACATTGGGGACAATCAATACTTGGATACCTTCTTTTTCCAAAAGTTGAATTCCTTCACAATTCACTAGATTAGGCGGTTCTCGTACACCCAACACGACCCGCTTCAATTTAGCCTCGATAATTCGACTTGTACAGGATCTGTTACCTGATAATCGAATTGAACAGGGCTCCATGGTTGTGTACAGGGTCGCATGGGTTAAATCCATCGAATTAGTGTCCAATTTGGCTAATGCACATTCCTCTGCATGTGTGTTCCCCATGATCTCCCGTGAATAGCCTGTGCTCAATACCTTTCCTTCTCCACTCACAAGTACAGCACCTACACAGTACGCTTGTGGCGCAGGTATGGACTTGTTGGCTTCTTCAATAGCAAGCTGCATGTACTTTAGATCATTTGCATCATTCGTATATGGTGTTCCAAATGCATCTTTCATCTTGAGTTAAAAAAAAAAAAAAAAAAAAGACAAATAATTGCTGAGTTTTAATAATATACATACACATTTATACATTTTTTTTTTTTTTTTTGCAAACTAAAGGCAAACAAGCATACTTTAATAATAATAAAAAAAAAAAAGAATGAGAGAGAACAATTACAATAAAATTTATATATATATAAGAAAAAGGGTGTAACTAGGTGTGTGTTTGTGTGCGTGTGTGTGTGTCTGTTGTAAATATCTAAATTAGAGTTGAAATAAAAAAGAGATGCATAAAAGAGATGAATGAATATAGAACAGTCTTCCTTTTAATTTTTTGCCTTCTTCTTGAGTGCCTTCTTTTTCTTTTCTAATTTGGCCTTTTCTTCTGCCTTCTTTTGAATGCCATATTGCATCTTTGTATAAAGTTTTCTTTGTTTGTTGGTCATCATGACAGTTGCCATTTCCTTTTGTTCCTCTTCTTCGATTTCTGCAGCTGTACGCTTCTTTGGTTTCTTTTCTTCTTCTTCTTCTTCCTCTTCTTCCTTTTCATTTTCCTCTTCCTTTTCACTTTCTACTCCTGTTTCAGGAACATAATCACCTTCTCTCACCTCAACAAATGGAGATAAATGAGGAGGTAATACTTTACCAGGTTCATAAAGACTTGGCTTCAAAATCTTACGAGCATTAATACAATCTGCAATCCATTGAGGCTGAACATAAGTACGAGATAAAACACGGTTTCTGACTGTAGGACGATCTGTGATTTGGTAATGGATAGTTTCATCTGATTCAGGGAAAGGAGGATTCAAACCTACAGAAGGATCCCAACTTACTTGTCCACCACAAGAACGAATCATGAATTCAAGAGCATATCGTGGTGTTTCACGAGACAAATAGAATTTCTGATCCTTAAAGAGATTTTGAAGATCAGAGGTAGCATTAGAAGCAGCTTGAATCTTAGCAAGTGTTACTGTACCATCATCATCGTCATCATCATCGTCATCATTCCCTTTGTTTGATTTAGTCACTGTCTTGAATTCATCGACTGCTGTTGTTGCTGTTGATTCCTCCTCTTCTTCATCATTATTCTTTTGGATTGCATTTGGCATATTTTCATCTAAATGAAAACCACCTGTTTCATCTATCTTGGGTGGATAAGTCATATTGATTTCATTGTATAGCTTGAAATTAACAAATCCAACCAGGGTACGATAAAATTCTAAAAAGGTCAACATAACACGGAAATCGACATCGGTAGGGATCTCTTGAGAGAATTGATAAGGAACGATCCAAGTAATCGTCTGTCCCTTAATTTCAGCTTGATAATAGATACCCTTGATTGAAAAGAAAACCTTACGGAGACTCTTTGTTTTCATCACATAAGCTTGGAATTCAGAGATAAGTTGTTGTGATTCAGCCACGATATCAGCTTTGATTTTATTATCGGCAGGTAACTTGGAGAACAAATAAAGCATGGAAAGGGCATCATCAAGATCACGAAGAGCATCAATAAAACTAGGGTATCTTTCTTTGACGATGTGATCAAGATTATAGATGGGTCTGTTATTTTCTTCCAACGATTTAGCAAGTGCAAATTCACCCTTGTGAAGTACTTTATTGAGCTTCTTTGCAAATGCTTTATATTCACGGAACTTGGCAAGTAAAGGTTCGTGAAGGAGGTATTTAATATCTTTAATGTAGTAAAAAGTGGCGGGTGCTGTACTGCCCTTGTTGGCCTTCTTTTTATTTTTGGGTTCACGAGGATAAATACCCTTTAAAATACAAAGACGTCTTTTATGACATTTTTATTAGCAGCGATGTCATAGATCTAAATAAATAAATAAATAAATAACTTACCTAAAATCTGCAAGTGAGATCTGAAGCTTATTCAAAGCTTGTTGTCTAGTAATGAAATTGGAGGCAGCACCCTTGACTCCCTTTTTGATGATCTTGCCCATTATGCGATTATTGTATTCAAGAAAAAAAAAAAAAAAAAAGAAACTGACAAATTTACCAAAATATAAAAAAAAATTGTGACTCTAAACACTTTCACTCACATAAAAAAAAAAAGGGTGGCTTATAATTTTATTAGAGAGAGAAAAAAAAAAAAGGGACAAAAGTGACCGTCGCTGCTGATGATAAAAAATAAAATTGAACAAGCCAATTTTGGGAGTTCTTTCCTTTCTTTCATCTTTAATCGAATTAAAGGTAAATATATTTTATCCATCCATCCATCCATCCATTTATATTTGATGCAGATAAAAGGGAAACCTATTGTCATGTTACAAAGCCCAAAGGGGAGCTACTGTACATGATACTAGCAACCACTTTTATGAATCGCATTTCTTTTATTGTTTGCGACACTCATTTAAGTATGTATTGCTTTGTTTTACTTATTTTTATTACTTTTTTTTTCTTTTGTTTCTTGGATGGAAACTAGTATACACATATTTTATTTTACTTTATTCTTTAAAAAAAAATGGTCAGAGTTTCCGTCTTGAACGATTGTTTGAACAATATCAACAATGCTGAAAAGCGTGGTAAGAGACAAGTTCTCGTTCGTCCTTCTTCTAAGGTTATTGTCAAGTTCTTGACTGTTATGCAAAAGCATGGTAAGTGTCTTTTTTTATTTATTATATATGCACACACACACACACATACATACATGTACAAATATACTCCGTAGTATAACTGGTTATATATTGCCCTTTTTTTTTCCACAATATTTAATTTTTAAATCTACGGAAGAATGATATCCTATTTATTTGTCTTGTCTTTTTATTTTATACACATTATTATAAAATATTTTTTTTTCACAAATATTGGAAACATGTTTTATTGATAAATCTCTTTATTAACAAAATTAGGTTATATTGGTGAATTTGAACTTATTGATGACCATCGTTCTGGTAAAATCGTGATCCAACTTCTTGGCCGCATCAATAAATGTGGTGTCATTTCTCCTCGTTTCAATATTAAACTTACTGAACTCGAGAAATGGACTGCTAACTTATTACCTGCCCGTCAATTTGGTTACTTGGTCTTGACCACCTCTGCTGGTATTATGGATCACGAAGAAGCTCGTCAAAAGCATGCTGGTGGTAAGATCCTTGGTTTCTTCTACTAAGAGGGAGGATTTTTTTTCATTTATTAGCTAGTCCCATTTTTCTTAATATCATACCAAACTTTTTTTTTTTTTTATAAAAAAATAAAAGAAAAGAAAAAAGACTCTATAATAGATTTGTTTGTACATAGAATAGAATAATAAATAGAATCATTTTTATTAAGTAATAGAGGATGATGATGTCTTCTCTTGCTCTTCTTGAGCGACTTGTTTATTTAGGATAATGAAACCTAGTAAAATAAACAAACTACCTATGATGGTTGACATCGGTACCATCACTCCTGTAACAAAAATATCCGTAACGGCCACAGCGGGTATAGTTAACATGACGCCTACAGCAGCGAAAACAGGATTAACAAGTGCGATAACGGCCATAAAGGTTGCGTTATAGATGACACTCATGGAAGCAATAGCCAAGATAGAACCCATCGTCACTCTATCTGGCCATTCAAATTCCTCTATACCTGATAGATGTAAAAGAGGGAAAGGTAACCAAAGAAATAAGAAAGTGACGATACCGATGATACCCGTGATTGTGTTTGCAAATAAGATGGTTGAATGTGAGGGAGAAGGGGAAGCATATTTCTTATAAAAGACTTCATAGAACCCATATAGAGCAGCACCTATAGAGGCCACAACAATTCCCACACATTCCCTTATCGTGCTACCACTACGATCCTCTTCCTCCGAATCTGTTGTTGACCAAAGAGCCATCGTAAGGACACCAATCAAACAGAGTATAACAGCCCCAACTTTTACAGGGACAATTCGATCATGCAACATGAGAATACTAAATAGGTAAGCAAAGAAACAGCCAGTGTTATAGATGGCTGTTAAATTTGACATGGACGTCAGGTTGACACTAAGGTACCATATATAAGAAGGTAACGTGAGCAATGCAGATAAATAGAGGCTCATTTTAAGAATGAAGAAAAGGGGAGAAGGATTGGTCTCTGGTTGATATAACAACAAATCATGAAGAGAACTCTGAAACGATAACTTGTAGTTCTCAAAGGTCTTTACTAATCGTTGGTTTATTGACAATGGTTCATTACTTGAACAATACCATTGTTGTTGAATGTATTCACCTACGAATTGTATTGGAATCATAAAGATATAACAAGAATGACTTATATACCTGAAACAATGTATCAAAAAAGGAGAAGAAGAAAAAGAAAAAAAGACAGACAGAGAGAGAGAGAGAGTAGAAAATAAATAGATAAATAAATAAACAAATCAACAACAAACTACACATATTTACAATATAAAGTAAGGCTTTGAATAACTTGTTGTCTTTTGAACATATTGAGTTAACTCGGTTTGAAGAACAAAAGTAATTACACATATAGTTAACATTAAAGTGGCCAAGATAGACCGAGATTTTCTCTTTCTTTTTGCCATTATTTGAATTGAAGTTTCTCTTTCAATGGGTAATGTTGATGACAGTTCTTCAATAGGAACGGAATGATAAGTTGTCATTGAAAAACCTTTGTGTTTTTAAATAATTGTGTAAAGAGAAAAGGAGACTTTTTTTTTTTTTCTTGATACAATGTTTTAACCTAAAATGAATGACTAAGGAAAAAAAAAAAAGATAAGGCACTATAAATAATTTGTTTAGACATGTGCCAGAAAATTTGTGTACAATTTGTACTTTCATCGGCGTAACTCATCACTTTCTTGTCTCTTAAGAGGTTTTTTTTTTTTTTTTTTTTTTTTTTTTTTTTTTTTTTTTTAGTTTGTTTTCTTCTGTAAAAATTCATTGCTATTCTGTGCTCATTTTGGGGAGTGAGGGTTGTTTGAATTTTATTTTTATTAATAATAGCATGATGAATAACAGCAATAAGAATGATAATTAAGATTTATAAGGGTAAAATTCTATTGGCTAAATAAAAAACAAATTGATTCTTATTGTTATTCGCTATCCACGAGAGCCACTACCACCTGCAAAATCTAAAGGCTTCCTTCTATTAAAAATATCCTTTGGTAATTCTGGTGGCAAATTGGTTAAAATACTTTTATTACATATTAGTCGTGTATGTCATAAAGCATTTATTTTATTTTTCTCCTTCTTCTTACCGCATCATGTTTAACCTCGTCTTTGCTGGATTCTAATCATAACATGTTAAATTGTATTTTCTTCAATTTATATAGTTAACATGTTATTTTTTTTTACTTGTTCTTCTTTAAGTGACAATAAAGCTAACAATGAATATTGTTGAAGTATATTAGCAGCAGCTTGTCTTTCATTTTTGGTTTCATTGTCTTGTCTTTTTGAATGCGGTACTAATTCATTATCATTTAATGACATTTTGTATAGTTAACAGGAAAAAAAAAAAAGAAAAAAATGTTTTTATTTTTTTTTTTCTTTTCTTTTTTTTTTTTTTTTGTTGTTTTACTTGTCTTTCCATGATTCCTAAAAAAATTATTCAAACAACAACAGATGATAGAAAAATAATATTTGCATATAAAAAACCACCTCCTCATACAAACATTATTCTTTGTTTCATACCAGGATTTAAATCTGATTTCATTACTTCAAAAAAGGCACAAGTTGTCTACAATTTAGCAGAAGAACTCAAGGTTGGATTCTTGTCTTGGAATCATCATCAAGACATGACATCAGTGGTAGACTGGTATCGAGATGGGGTATCATTATTATGTAATGATTACGACTATTATTTGATTGGCGCAAGTATGGGATTATGGATATCACTTTTAATTGCTACTACAACGAAAAGGATAAGAGGTATTGTAGGTATTGGGGGTAGTATTGATTTCACTGAGAGATGGCTATCAGAGGAAGCACCGAGTCATGATGCCAATGTGATATGGAAAAGGCCAAGTGAATATGCAGTAGAAGGATATTATGAAATACCCGTTTCATTTCTATTAAATTCTAGACCTGCATTATTATTACAAGGAGAAGAAGATATGATTGTCATTCCTTGTCCGATCTATTTAATACATGGTGAACAAGACAAGGACGTAAGATTTGAAGAAGCTAAAGAGTTTGCCAATCATTTGTTAAAAGGCAGAAATCATGTTTATTTTTATCAAGTGAAAGACGGTGATCATAGACTTTCTAAATCTTCTGATTTAGATTATATTCGTCACAAATTACTAGAAATAATAAAAAAACAATAAGGTGTATTTTTTCCTTTTTTTTTTCTTCTTCTTCTTCTTCTTCCTATTTTCTATTCTTTTTTTTTCCTTTTCCTTTTCCCTTTTCCCTTTTTACCCTTCTTACCCTTCTTACCCTTTTTACCCTTTTAATAAATTATACAGTAGTAATGGGTGTCAAGTATAGGATCTACTTGGATAATAACAATAATATGAATAGTCGAGCTTATAGAATCTATGCTTGTTCAAATTGTAAAAATCATTTAAGTGCAACTAATCTTTTAATATCAAAAGTAATTTTATATTAGCTCTCCACACAATCCATCTTCGTATTTACCATAAAGTTTATACTACAGGATTTTCATGGCTTACATGGAAGTGCTTATTTATTTGAAAAAGTGTACTTTTTTTTATTTTTATTATTATTATTATTTGCATAAATATAAATTTATCATATCCATTCATCACCTACTACTTGTTATATAGTGTGAATATAAAAGTAGCCCAGGAAACTCAAGAACGGTAATATAATATAATATAAGTTTTCCGATATACCCCACTTATATTTATTATTAGTATGATGACAACGGGGAAACATTGCATTAGTTACATTTCATGTAGTAATTGTGGAGAGAATTTAGGTTGGAAATATGCAAGTATTATTTTATTACATTAGCCCCATTTTAACAATAATAACAATACTTTTTTTTTTTTTTTTAGATTAAAGCATATGATACTACGCAGAAATATAAAGAAGGAAAATATATATTGGAAAGAAGTAATCTTCAAACATTAAATAATAACAATTATAAAGAATATTTAATATAATAAGATATATAAAGCGTTAAATAAAAAAAATCAAAAAAATCAAAAAAAAAAAATCTAATACACAAATATTTTTTTCTTTTCTTTTTTTTTTTTATTATTATTATTAAGAAAAAAAGGCATACAATGTGGCAAGAAGCAAAGGCCAATGACAAAAGAGTACTAATCACAAAAGACATATATATTTGTTTATTTACCTAAATAATAAAGTAAAAAAAAAAAATGAATTATATTTTATCCTGTTAAAAATTACTAGATTCGTGAATTGATGGCAGATCATCGAAAAAGGGCTGAAAGAAGACGCGCCTATTATGAATCAAAAGTAAAAGGAATATATATATATATATATATATATATGTATGTATGTACGTATATAGTTTACTAAATTTGCTATTTATTAGCTTGGTGATCCTCAACAATTAATTCGTGTCATTGGTTCTTCATCCAAATTATATCCTGATGCTGAACAGTTTTATTATCATGAGAATCCTGATAATCTGTAAAGTATACAATTCAATTATAATGTTATACATGTTTATTTATCATCATCAAATAGCATGCCTTGGCAAGGGAATCCAGATATTAAAATTGATCGGTAAAAAAATAAATAAATATTACCTAACAGACAGTCAATAAACTGATTTCCTTCATGTATAGTTTTGATGGTCGATCTTTATTAGATTACATACCCGATTCAACTAAAAATAGCTATCAAGATTTCTCTAAAGATGATAAAGAAATATCAGATGAATTAAACTTTGAAAGATATCATGATCTAATAGAAGCAGAACGATTAAATGGTATGTACAAGCATACTATATATTTTACTATGTCTTTTTTTCTTTCTTTCTTTCTAATCACTTTTCGCTATATAGTAAGTGAGACGGAAAGATTGGCGGAAGTAGAAGAAGAATGGACAAAGTTATTAGATCGACACCAAGCAAAGCTTGCTTTACTTAAAAATCAAGAGTAAGTACGAAATTAGATATGCATTATGTATAGTTAATAAACTTAACATGAATCTATAATAGGAGAACACATAGTAAGAACCATACATTTGGTTATGATTATGGTACAGGAAAAGTAAATAATGAAGATCTTTATCAAGATAATCATGACGAAAAAGCATCTAGATTGCTTAAAGATATCCTTTAAATATACATATATACATATATATATATATATATATATATACTATCTATATCTATACATATGAATATCCTTAACTGCTTCTTTTCTCTCTTTTTTTTAAAATATCTACAAGTCGATATTTTACAGTATGTAGATGATTTAACTGATAAAGATAAACAGATTTTGAATGAAATGTCGGGAAAATATGGTATTCGCAGTTATGCTCGACTCTTACGTCTTGCAAAAAAAGATCGTGATGATGAACTACGATCATTAAAACGGCAACAAGAAGAAGGGAAACCAAAGGATGGACTTAGTAAGAGTGAGAGACGAAAGAGGAGACGAAGAAGAAGAAGAAGACATAGAAGAAGAAGAAGTAGAAGTAGAGAGGATAACGATCATTCTTATAGACGTCGCCATAGTCCAACGTATGAACCTTATTATAATCAGGACGATGAATCAGGCTCATCTTATAGTTCATGGGATGATTCAGATGATGATGATGATGATTCTAATCATAGTGATTCTTCCTCTGATAATGCTATTGAGTTTGGATCAACAAGTACACCTGAAGAACATATCATGGATCGACCACAAAAAGAAGAAGAAGAAATAAAAAAGAATAAATCAGTGGAAGTATTGAAATCAGTTCCTACTATAGAAAGGAAATTAACGCCTATGGAAAAATTAAAATTAAAGATGAGAGAAGGTTTAGAGAAACAAATTGTATCTGATGAAAGAGACAGGAGAAGAAAAGAAAGAGAAAAAGAAATAGAGCAATTACAAGAATTGGCAAAAAGTCAGGGACTTCCCATCGATGCTTATTTACGACCTGAACCACCGACACGAGAAAGGATTGAAAAGGAAGAAGAGAAAGAAGATAGAAAAAGATATTATTCGCCCTCTTCTTCAGATAATGAAGAAGAAGAAAAGAAACTGAATAATGATAAAAAAGGATATGACTCATCATCGTCTAATGAAATGAAGGAGAGTAGAAAAAGATATCATTCACCTTCATCATCATCTGAAAAGGGAACAGAAGAAGATTCCACAAAAAATAAAAGGCGATATAGATCTCCCTCAACAAGCAGGAGTCGAAGTAGAGATAATGATGGGAAGAATAAAAGAGAAAGATATAGATCCCCTTCAACTGATTCTGATGATAATAGAAGAAAGGAACGAAAAAGGGACGTTTCTTATAAACGATATACATCACCTTCAACAAGTAATAGGAAATATACATCGTCAAGGAATAGTAGTAGATCCTATTCATCTAGAAATCATAGTAGTAGAAAAGAAAGTGATTATAGGCGATATAAGCAACGATCAAGATCCCCTTCACCACCAAGAAAAAGTAGACATAGTAGTTATTCACGTTATAGATCACCTTCTTTTTAGTGACGATAAAAGAAAGATATATAAATAAGGATTAGTGTTCAAGATATAATAAGTATTAAACATAGAAGCATTGTATACTATTGTTTTTTTTTTTTTTTTTTTTTTTTTTTTTTTTTTTTTTTAAAAAAAAGTGGGTAATAGTAGTACTATAAGTTTATTATATAAATAAGTTTCATATCATAAATATCTTAATCTTCAGTCAAATAGTTATCATCGTCGTCATCATCATCTTCTTCTTCAATTATTGGTACAGTAACAAATTCATTTGTTGGAAGTAGTACTTTATTCAATTTATACCACAGCTTTTTCCCAAACACATTCCAAGCACCTATTGCAAAAATGGCTTCAAGTAGAGTGAATAGAACAATAAAGATGATAGCAGTTAAGATTCTTCTGTGGTACATATAATATCTAATGACATGATGATGTGTTTAATTCCCATGATATTATTTAAATTTTATAATTTAACCTGTACCTTAAACCATGAAAATCAGCTATAACACTTATTTGAGCATTGTAAACTTGTAATTTTGGAGTTGAAAGTGTAACATGAGCTTGAGTGATTGGAGTTGCCTGAATAGAAAAAAAACTAAAATTAGTTTTCTTTTTCCTATTTTTTTTTTTTTTTAATTGTGCCTTTTACTTTTTTCTCGATATAGCTTTCGATTAAAGGAATGTGAATATGTTGGCTTTCATCTGTCCAACCGATTAATAAGGGAATTGATTTTGCTAATACACGAAGTATTCGTTGAGAATAAGATTGATATCGAAGAATAGCCTTGATTATTAAAAAATATAAATATATGCATGTATATTAAAGAAAAAAAAAAGGGCTTTTCTATTCTTTTAAATGCTTACAGGTCTACTAGATTCAATCAATACGGTACCATCAAGTGTTTGTAATTGTGCATATACCATAAAGTTTCCTAAATTGAAATTGATATCTGAGGTAGGTACATGAAGTTGAATTGAGATATCATAGGCTTGTTCATCTCTTAAAAGCTGAATAAGTATGTAAATACAAATAGAATAGATATTATATATATATATATATATATATGTATATATATACCGTTTCTACTGATTGATGGCGAGAATCTACAAAATGAACATGGCCTTGTGGAGTATGAAAACTAGCATCTGGATATTGAAAGTAAATAGGCTCAATATGAGCTAGTTGGGGTATATAACGTTGATAAAAAGTTAAATAAGCTGTAAAGCTTGTTAAAAGAATCCATGCAATTCCAAAGGCTAATACAAGGCTTTGAACTACAGTTTGCTGTGCATAGGGTGCAAATAAGACCCGAAAAATAGGAAGTAAGATTAAATTATTGATGAGTTTAACTATTGTAGTAATGATAGGATGCCATTTTATAACATGATGATGAGATGGATGTTGCTGTTCCTCTTCTAGTTCTTTCAGTTCATCTACATCGTCTTCATCAGGTAATGGTGGCAAAGACGAAAGATCTTCTTCATAATAATTTTGCTTGTATTGTGGTGATGATGATGGTAGAAATCTAAGGTCAGACTTTAATAGTATTAATAAAAAAAAAAAAAAGGGAGGGGAAAGGAACGAAAATATTTTTATACTCCTTACGTTTAATAATTCTTGATCTGAAAAATCGTCTATATCTGAATATGATTTTGGCATTTTTATATGATGTATTAAAGGAGAGGGAAGGGAAAAAAAAAAAGAAAGAGAAAGAGAAAGAGAGAGAGATAAAGTGTATATAAAAAAAAAAGCATGTGAAATACATAGAATAAAAAAACTATTATGTAATTTTATTGTACTACAACAATGTATAAAGTGAATCGACGTGATAGAATTCGCAACGACTGTTTAACCATTCTTGCTCTTTACCAGAATTGATAAAATAATCAAAATTCCATTCTTTCCAAGATAAGAGGTCAAGGTTACCAACATAAATATAAGCCTCTGTAGGAGTTATTACCAAATCAGCCTCTTCTTCTATTACTTTGACTGGCTTACGTTCATATTCCTACATGTTAAATATTTTGTATACATATTATTTGCCACTGTAAATATATAATTTAATTACATTTCCTTCAAAAATATCTAATGCTTGGAGATCGTTTGCTGTTAGATTTTCACAAAGAATACCTTGAACGACATCATCCTTATTACCAGTATAGATCATTGCTGGATATTCTTCACCTTTCAGTGCAGATCTCCCGTACTCCTTTTTTATACATCTTATTAACAAAAGAAAAAAAAAGGGGGAGGGGAGGAAGGAATTAAAACATAAATTCTACCTTTAACCATGTCGGTTTTAACCGAATTGAATTATATTTTAAAAGTCTTTCATCATCTGAAGCATCAGGACCACATAAAACTAATAAAATATCATAAATAGATCGTAATTCAGTCTTTATAAATATGTTTATGTATATTTGTAAATTATAATTAGTCTCAACCTCTTAAAAGTACATTTTTTGACATAAGAGAGCCATAGAAAAAAATCGAATAACTCATAGAGAAAGATACAAGTAAAATAGAATAAAAAAAAAAAAGGGAATCTAAAACGACTCATATAAAAGATGCAATTTGTGTAGTTTTTTTCTACAATTCACGTGGTGCAAACTTTTAAGCAAAATGCAGGTAAACTTCGGGATTCAATTTGCAACTATAATTATTTTTGAAGTGACATCTAGTTATATGAAAGAAGGAGGAAGGATATTTTTTTTCTTTTCCAGGAATTGATAATAAGTACTATATCTTTCGTCACTATACTAGATTAAAGTATGTATATATAAATGCTTTTCTTCTTTTTTTTTCTTTTTCTTTTTTTTCTCTCTCTTTTTACAAAAAAAAGAAAATGTCAGTTAATATTGAAAGGGCAGAAGAAATTATAAATTATGGATTCTTAAAAACTCATCATAAAAAGAATCATAGTATACAAAAGAAACTTTTAAATCAAGTCATTAAACAAGTAAAAGAGAAGCAAAAAACGATTCAAATCTATTTTCAGACTGTCAAAATACTATCTGACAGATATAAAGAGAAAAGAAAACAATTACAAGATTTATTCCATCAACTTGATGAACGAGAGCATAGCTTGAATCATTCCTTGACGAAGATACAATATCAGCAAAAGGAGCTTGAACATCATAGAAAGGAAGTTGAAGATGAATTACAGAATCTTCGAAGTAGAGCAGAGGTATGTCGTGAGAAACGAGCCAGGTATGAGCATAATTATCATACCGTTGCTTCCGTTCCCTTTTTTGCCTCACAATCAAAGAAGCGCTACATCAAGGCTCGTGATAAAAATTCAGAGATAGAGCAACAGATTTCAGAGAAACGTCAAACATTAGATAAGTGTCGAGAACATCTTAAACTTATCTCTAAGGCAGTAGCAGCACAACAGGCAGAAAGGAGTCAATTATTAACAGAAAGAGAGAGATCCTTAAATGCCCTTCACTCCTCTCAGCAACAATTAAACGAGTTAAAAGAAGGTTGTGAGTTTTGGTCGAACTTTGACAGCTATCAAGCACAAGTCGTATTGGAATCAGCCATCTATTTACGAGATCTTTTAGAAGGTGATAATACTATCAAAGAGAAGAAAAAGAAGAAGAAAGGCAAGAAGGATGCTGCTTCAGAGGATAATGTATTGGATATCAACGAAGTTTGGATAAAAACTTTCAGGTTAGCTTGCTTTGAATATGGCGATCATGAATTATATGGTGATATGCACTGGAGTCTTACAAGTTTACAAATTTATTTTGATTGTGGTTTATGTGAAATTTATCAAGTAGGCTGGCCAAAGATGATGACACTAAATCATATTACAGAACTGGCTTGTGAGTTATGTTATAGTACTATTTTAAATAAACAACAACATCATCATCTCTCTACTGCTATTGTTGACACGGCCACAACGACTACAGCTGTTGCTACAGCTATTGCTACCACACATAATGGGTCTCTTATCTCTAGTAATACTTTATTAAAAACTCAAAAGGTCCTTCAGAGTCATAATGGCCATAGTAAAATGAAGAAAATGATGAGCGTTTTATTTAATTATAATCCTAGTAAAATAAACCCTATTATTATGTAAATGAATGATGTTTTTCAGCCTAATTTATTATTTGTTTCATACAAATCTCGGTAAAGTGGCTGCATTGGATATAATTCAAATAGATTAAACACTATATATGACCATGCATGCACACATTTCCATCTTTTTACTGCTCATAGTAAGTAGCAATAGTAGTCATATGGACATGATTTGCACTATAAACACGTCACTTTATTTATTTTTTTTATTTATTTATTTTTTTTTTCTTTCGGTTTTCTAAAATCGCATTTCGTGAGCTTTTGTTTCCTTCTTTTTTCCTTTTTTACTTCTTAAAAATATTCCCCCCTCCCCTCCCAACCCCCTTTTTCGTTTAATAATATTTAAAATAAATCATAACCTAGGATATGAAGATATTATCATTAACAACCCTTGTTGCAACTTTATTAACAAGCGTTTTTGGTAATTAATTAAAAAAAAAAAAAAAAGAAAATTTAAATGCAATTAATACTAAATCAAAATTATTCTCTTTCTCTCTCTCTCTCTCTCTCTCTCTTTCGCTCTCTTAAATTAATAGCACGTTCTTCTGTTCATGTTATATCTAATGAAGAAAAGTTTTCACCAAACCAACCTGAAGTTTCATTAAATGCTTTTTCCATGTTTTATTCACATGTGATGGACAGTTCTTCTAGTCAACCTGCTTATTTACGTTTACAAGATAAGACTGCACAGATGGAAGAAATTGATACTATTTCAACATTCTTTCCTCAATCGAATAATGTATTTGAAAAAAAGGTGAATGGTAATTTGGTTATTATTATTTCTGGCGTTAAAGCACCTGAAGGTAATATATACACATATATCTACATATATTTTTTGGTACCTTAATTTTTTTTTTTTTTTTTCATTTCATTTCATTTCATACTTATTTATTTGTTTATTTATTTATTTATATAGACTATGAAGCTTCCTTTTATGTTTCTGATGATAAAGCTAAAAATTATGCTTCTTTGATTAAAGAAACTGTTAATCAAGTAATTGAAAATAATCATGATATTGCTGCTACTCTATATAAGAATCAAGAGGTAAGAAAAAGTAAATCATTCGTATATTCTAAAGCAGAAAAAAAAAATAATCTGAAACGCGTTTCTATATTAGGCTGTAGTGAAGTATAGTACAAAACCTAATAAAATGGTTACGTCCCAATTTGATAATGAAGATCTTTCTTATTATTTCAATAAAGACTTTTCTGACTTTTATACTGAAATTTTTGATATCAAAAAAGAGGTAAAGATAAATAGACATAGGTATATCCACTGTAGAAGTAGAATATTCATCTATTTTTTTTTGAAGGCTGATAGAAAGTTTATGACTGAAGTCGAGATGATTAAAGAGTTATCTTCAAATGAATCAAGCAATATGATAAAAGTGTTTGAAGTGGATAGCTTGCAAGTAAAGTATCGGAATATATACTGACGTAAAATAGAATATAGACATTCATACCCTTCTATCTATTTAGGCTCTTGCTCATGAATATGGTATAAATTCGAAACAATATAAAGAAGGAGAAATGATGATGAAGGAACTTGTTGAAAAAATGGTTGTACCCAATTTTCAACACACAATGACTCGCGGTATGACGATCTTGATTTTAACTCCTTATAACAACGACAAACAGGAGAAAAATAGTAAGCGTGACATTAGATTGTCTCTCCTTGCTGTTGAAGAAGGAGCTTCCTGTTACAAGACATTGGAATCATGCAAAAATAGTACTTCTGACTGTAATGGTCATGGTCAGTGCGTCAAAGTTCAGGAGAAGGAAGAGTGTTATGCCTGTCAATGTCAACAAGCATCAGCTACTAAGAAATACATAGGTGATTCATGTCAATTTATTGATGCTGTTGGTGACTTTCAATTATTATTTTGGACAAGTGTTTTATTAATCGTCATTACTGCTAGCGTTGTTGTTTGCGTTTATCAAAGTGGAAATATTATTGATGGTGGTATTATCATGACTCAGTCTATTCCAAAGCAAGATTAGTAACAACGTCTTTATACAAATAAACAAATAAAAAAGTATATGTTATATATTATAATATTTTATTTTTTGAATGTGTCGTTTTATAAATATTAAAATAATACTAAGAAAAAAAAAGAAAAGAAAACAAGTGAAAGGAAAAAAGGGGAAGGAGGGGGGGGGTAAAGATTAAGGATAAATCAAATATTAGGGTAAAGATTCCTCTATTTTTTTTTAACGGAATGAAAGGAGATGATGGAAGAGGGGGTTATCTAGAACCAAAGATAAAAGGCTTTATTTTATTTTATTTTAATTGCTAACAAAGAAAAGAAAGTGATTGATTATTAGTGATTAAAAGCATGAGTTTTTGTTCTGTTTTTAATAAATAAAAAAGAAAAGAAAGATCAAACATAGAATATTTATGGTCTTGCATATGAATAAGGTAAAGGAAGTCTTGTGGGTAGAGGTGCAACTAAGGCTGGTAATTGATGACGGTGAAGATAAGAATTAGGATGACGATGAGACAGATGTAAACTACTTCGACGATGTACATTATCCTCTGATAATCTGATAGAAGAGGAAGGTGGCGAAGAAGGTAACCAAGCAGAAGAATTAGGCGGTGTGATAGGTGGTGATAGCATCATTATATTATTATTATGAGATTTCATATTAGTACCTGGAGGAGGCAAATTCTTAATTGCAGTGATCTGCTTATCAGTACTAGTAGAAGAATTATTTCGAGATTTACGAATTCCCTGAAGGGTACGATATCTGTTGAAGCAAGTGGCACGTTTACGATGTGGTAATTGACTGGAGATTTGACCCCACGTTAGTCCTCTCGCTACTCCTTCACATATAATTGAATCTTCAATATCTGAAAAACGACTACGTGGTTTACCACCATTATTGTTTATACTCGTAGAGGTACTATTGTTACGTTTTGTTTTAATGATTGGCTGGCGGTCGTAATGATCTTCCTTTCGTTGTTGTTGTTGTGGTGAAAGTGGTGGAGAGGTAAGTTGACCAATAGCAGTTGGATTAAGCATATCAGCGACTAGAAACAAATTAAGTTGAAACCAATGAATAAAGTTTAGTTTTTTTTTTTTTTTTTTTTTTTTTTTTTTTTTTTTGTTACAATGAAATAAGCTTACCCTTCATTTTATTTATTTATTTGTTTAATGCTGCTTTCTTTTCTTTGTGTGTGTTTTTTAGTTATACTTTATATTGTTGTTATTTGTTTAAAATAATCGTTGCTTGTTATAAATAATCAAAAGTAAAGTAAGGAAAAAAAAAAGAAATATTTATAGATGTATTGAGATGAGTAAAACGCTTTATTTTATATATTCATATAAATCAAGGGGTTAGAAAGAATAAGTTAAAATAACTTCCGCATTTAGGTAAATGTATATATCTGTGATAAATTTTTATATCTTTATTTGACAGCATGCTTAGAGGATAGGAAAACAGACAAAATGATAAAGCCTAAAATCCTAATAAACAATAATTTACAATTTTTAACCCTTTTAGGAGTCTGTTTGTACATGCACAAGACTCAGACTTAAACGTATGTATATGAATGTAAGGCCTTTTTTTTTATCTTCTTTCTTTTCTTTTTTTTAGGGGAACAAAAAGAAAAGAAAAAAAAAAGGCAGAAAGGGGTTTACTAGAAATATAAAATCAATAAATATTACATTATTTCTTTTTAATTGCATTTATACAAATTCGGTTTCTATTAATATGACAATTAGAGCCTTAATCGTATCTAGAGCTAGTAAGCAGTCTACAGTCTATTATTAAGACTAAAAAGTATCATATATACTCTAGATACATTTTTATTATCTTGTTTATTTGTGTATATTTATATGTGTATACATATAATACAATTTATGTACCATTTGTAAACGAAATTATACTTTTTTATTTACATGTAACGAATATCATGTTTATTGGTTGAAATAACATAATTTGAAATAAGGAATGTAATAATTATATAACGAAAATAGTAAATATATATCTATATATTTGTTCTCTTTATCCCATTTTAGTTTACGCAAAGCCTTTAACGTTTATTAAATATATTTCATTCTTTATAATAATACGATGATATAAGAAGCTTGAATTATAAAATACTTTCCCCTCCCCTCCCCCCCAAAAAAAAGGAAAACTAAAGGCAGTCTGTGATACTTATGCAAATAATAAAATATCCACGTATTTTTTTAAAGTTACAGTTATTTTCTTCCAGCACAAGAGATTAATTAAGGCGGTATTTTTACTTACATATGCTTCATTTTTTTTTTTTTTTTTATTGAAATACCCCTAGCCCTCCCTTCCTTCCCCCCCCTTTTTTTTTTCTTTTTTTCTTTTTTTTTTTTTTTTTTCTTAAGAAAAAAAAGGCAGGAGTTTCTATTAAAAAAGGCCTATAGAATGTAATTTTATGTAAATAAATAGATTTATTCTTTTATATTTACTTCATATATAAATACATACTTGATATATGTGCATATTTTAATATAATCATTTTATTATGTCATTATTATTTATTGCGTTACGATTAAAGTCAATATCTTTTTCGTTGTCATTTATTGTTACATGAATGAATGGGGTATAGGGCTTTTTATTTACTACAAGTAATATATCTATTGATTAACTAACTTACTATAATAATAAGCCCTAAAATATATTATTACTATGAATATTGCATGTTTTATATCTTGTATATCTATTTATATGTAATGATTTTCTTTTTCTTTTTTATTATATAATTATTCTTCCATTGCATCCTCTTCATCTTCAGATTCAATTTCCAATTCTCCTTCAGCTTCTTCTTCAACTTCTTCAATATTTTCAGGTACAACTTGATTAATGATTTGAATAAGCTCTTTTGAATGCTCATACATAGCTTCATCATCAGATCCAACCATATTATACAACTAATAAATACGTATACGTTGTATGTATGTAAATATAGATGTAAATGTTTATAGGTGTATACATGTATATATGTATATACATATTTATATACACATTTATAGATAGATAGATATATATATATAGATTACCTTGACAGCTGTTTCCAAACAATCCCTTGCATCTGCCCATAAAGTGATTCTTTCTTCTTCTGTTCTTTCTTCGTCATCACCCAAGCAGTAATAAGTCCATCCATAGAGATACCATAAATCAACTACTTCATCATTTTCCTTTTGTAAATTTTCCAACACCATAAAGGCCTGCTCAAACATGCTAACTTCAAGTAATAATTTGACTAGAGCCAATCTGGTGTCATAAATGGGTATCATAGGGTCACCAGGCTCTTTATGAATCCATAATTCCATTGACTTCATTAATGCTGAACAGGCTTCTTCGTTACGTTGTTGACTTAATCTTACTGAGGCTAATAACTGATATGTTTCCGGATATTCTGGATCAAATTGTTGTGCCTGACTTAAATATTCTTCACATTTTTGCTCTGCTTCAGGTTCAAAACTAATAAATTATAAAATAAATATCTTTGGGAAAAGAAAAAAAAAAAAAAGGGGGGGGAGGCTTTCTCTTTACCAACAATCAGTCAAATAAATTTCTGTCATGGAACATAAAGCACTTGAAAGTTTAGAATTTAAAAGTCTCATTTCTTCGGAATCAGCAGAAAATTTACTTCTTTCTGTAATCATCAAATTAACACCTTTTTGGAATGCTTCAATAGCCTCCTTTTCTATTGATAATTGTCCCAAATACATATATTTGCTATAACTTGTATTAGGCTCTAATTGGATGGATTCCAATAAATGCTATAATAAATGTTCAATAATAGTATGCTTTTATTTATTTATTTTTTTTTTCTTCAAAATATAATTTTTACCTGTTTGGCTAACTCAAATTGACCAAGTTCTAATTCAACCTGTCCTGTCATCTCTAGCATTTCAGCATTATGAGGCTCAAGTTCTAAAGCCTTTTGACAGAATTTATATGCTGCTTGATACTCAAGTTTATCAATGTTTTCCAAAATTTTTGGTTTTAAATCCTCTACTGTATAATTAACCGACATTGAATGACAAAGAATAATATTTAAACCTTTTTTTTTTTATAAATATATCTCATCAAAAGAAAGAATTATGTAAATTAAATTGGGCGAAAACAAGTCACAATAAAGGTCCAATCATTCTAATGATTGCAAAAGCCACGTAGTGCAAGAAGCCTACAAACATGAGTATGCCTCGGAGGATTCATTATAATAAGAATTACTAGACTTGATAGTCAACACTATTTCAATGAATAAGAAGAAAGATATATATATATATATATATATATATATATGGATTCACCATCTTGTATGTTGTATAAGGCTAACCCTTTTAAAAAAAAAAAAAAAAATAGCATATACGCACATACACATTACCAATAAGATTTTGAATAAAAATAATAATTTAATAGGTACTGTTTTACTGTAGATCAAGTTTCTCTATTATGTTAAGTGTAGCTTCTTCTTTTTTTTTAGATATATATATATATAGTAAATGCATAATATAACAATATATAAGATTTCAAAGTATGATGGCAAGGCAATGTTAGCATACCAAGATAAAAAAAAAAAAGTTATAAAGCATTTAAATATAAATATATTATTGGACTGAAGCACTAGATATAATTTGTATTTACTTTTACTAACTTGAGCATATTCAATGCGTATCATTGATACTACTTAGTTTACTAGTACACAGTAATGTACAGTGTAATATGAGTGTTAATAAATAAATTACAACCTCATAATTATCAGTTACTATCAAAGAATGATAGTTATTTTACTATGAATTATCAATTTTAAAGCTGTATTCTTAAGTAAGTCTTTACAAAGATACTTTATCTTCAATAACTCAGCATATTCTAATCTGTTACAATTAACTTATATATAAAGGACAAAATAAAATACAAAATACATTTATTTATTAGGCTACTAAGAATGGCTCAAGCATTATTTTTTTGTGCGCTCTGTTCCTAAATATAATATAGTTTAGTTTAGTCTTTCTCTTTCTTTCTTTCTTTCTTTTAGTAATATTTGATCTCTCCTGCATCTGTTGTTCTGTGTGCCTTTCACTTTAACAAAATTAGTTTATTGCTGCACTCTAAGTCTGTTTGAAAATATGCTAGTTAATAGAGACATTGCTCTTCTTCTCTCTTCCATTAAGCAATTTGCAACAGCAAAATATGTTATTGTCACAAAGCAGAATATGACATTTAAAGTAAAAGTTAATAATCTCGCATGTGAAAAAGGCCAAATCTTATCCTTAACTAACTTTTGTATAAACTGTATCTTTTTGTTAGCCATTATTATTTACTAATGAAAATAAAATAAAATAAAATAAAATAAAATAAAATAAAATAAAATAAAATAAAATAAAATAAAATAAAATAAAATAAAATAAAATAAAGGAGGAAAAAGGTAATAAGCATGTGTTTGATTCTCTGTAGAGTGTTTTAAACAGATGCAGCACTAATTTGGAATTGAGGAGAAAAGGATTCTCCACTATAAAAAAAAAAATGTCAAACTCATCTATGATATTTAAACAATAAATAATGGACTACTTTACCTAACACCTCCAATATTATAGACATATTGGAATGCATAAGTTCCTTCAGTAAAACTTTCAGGTACCTTTAATAAATAGAATACTCTTAGAAAACTGCATTATTATTTAAATATTATTATTATTATTTACAGTCCATGAATAGTCTCCTGCTTTACCATTAGCAGTTAACTCAACACCAGTATTTTGCATCAATTCTGGATTTGATCCTTGAAGGACATAGATTTTGAAAGGACCATCAAGACCATTACGCCACTCTAAAAAAAAAGAAGAGTAAGAATGAACACTTAATACTGATTATGTATGATAATAGTTACTAATGCATTACTTACTTGTAATGGCGCTATTAGATAAACACATTAATAAATCTATTTATACTCTTGTTAAATAAATATATCATATTACTTACGATGTTCCTGTTCTATAGACAGTACCATTAAGAGGAGCAGTAATATAAAAAGGAAGAGTAGAGGGATCAGCAAGGGGTAAAGCAGAAGAAACGCTAATAAGGGCAGCACAAACAATACCAAAAAGTTTCATTCTTATTATAAGTTAAATAAATAAAAGAGTACAATAATAAAAGAAAGAAAAAAAAAACCTAAAAACAAAGGTAACTTCTTCTTTAATTTATACTTTTTTTTTTATTGAAATAAAAATGAATCAAATCAAAAATATCTCCTAATATGTGTACATCTTTTCTCCTTATCATATTCTATTTTGTAAAGGAAAGCTCCTTTTCTATGTTTAGTATTACTATTTTCAAATCTCCATAGGATGTGGTTTCCATTCCCTTTTTTGAATTTTATTTTCTTTTAATACAACATTATTTATCTGTGATTCTTCTACAGTGGAACCTAAATCAACTTCCTTGGGTATTGTAATAACCTCACAAATTTGTTTATCATTCTTCCAGGCATCAGCAGCTATAGCTAGCGATGATTTTTGCCAATGAATGTGAGTAAAGGTACTATCCATAGGAAAAGCAAAAAAAAAAAAAAAAAAAAAAAAAAAAAAAAAAAAAAAAAAAAAAAAAAGCGAGAGAGAGAAAAGTTGTCTCCTTTATTTTTTTTTTTTTGGTTTCTTGAATAATATAATGCAAGCTGTCGGACTATCACGTGATTATCCGAACTTCTTTCTTTTTTTGCTCAAAGGTGTTTTTTTTATCCCCGACCTCTTTCCTAAAAAAAAAAGCAATATAGTGGTAAAGTAAATGAATGATTAGAACACCCTCTTTTTCATTATAGCCAAAGGTAAAATAACCAACAGAAGAATCGAAATGATCATCTCAAAGGAATGGATGGATAAATGCATATATATGTATAACTATTTTGTATGAATTAAGTAATGGATTATCCAGAAGTCAATTTTTTTTTTTTTGAGAAATGTCAAACAGGGCAATTACGATTATAATTTGATTTATTTATTTTTTTTATCATCGAATCATATAAACAAGTCAAATGCAGCCGAGTTATATATATAATTCAGAACAAAAAAAAAGTAGTTCATAGTTGAAAAAAAAACTAGTTCAAGATGACAGTATTTGTATAATTCAATGTGAAGAGTAACAATTTAATAATCATCGGTATTAATCAGTTAGTATATGGTGTCGCTGATTGACAACAAGCTTATTTTTATTTTATTTTATTTTTTACTATATGCAGTAAGCAGTATGCAACAAGCAGTATGCAGTAATTTTTGGAAGCAAACAGTGATGATTTATTTATATACATATACATATATATAGATATACATATATATATATGCATTTATACACCTTTCTTATATTCGATGATCATTTTGAATGTGTTTTCAGGATAGAGTAAAGAACTGATAGAAAATTATTTCAATTTCTCTCCTTTTATATACATATATTTATAGCTACAAATGTCACACGCACCTAGAAATAGCTTCCTCGCTCCTGGCGTTTCTCGCTTCTCCCGTTCTGTTGTCTACTCCAAGAAGGCTCAGTACAAGCGTAAGCAAACTGCTGTTGCTGCTCCTGCCAAGACTGCTGCTGCTGATAAGACTGTTGAAGTTAAGGGCGCCAAGAACGGTAACAACCGTGTCATTCCTGCTCAAAAGGCTGCTCGCTTCTACCCCGCTGAGGATGTTCCTCAACCCAAGGTCACTCGTAAGACCGCTAAGAAGACCGCTTTGCGTTCTTCTATCACTCCTGGTACCGTTGTCATCCTCTTGGCTGGTCGCTACCGTGGTAAGCGTGTTGTTGTCTTGAAGCAACTCGACTCTGGTCTCCTCCTTGTTACTGGTCCTTTCAAGGTCAACGGTGTCCCCTTGAGACGTGTCAACCAAGCCTACGTTATTGCCACCTCCACCAAGATTGATATGTCTGGTGTTAAGGTAAATAATATATATATAAATATATATTGTAAGTATGATATTTATGGGTTACTTTTAATAGGTTGATGAAAAGTTCAATGACGCTTACTTCAAGAAGTCCGCTGCTAAGGCTGAAAAGGCCTTCCTTGAAGGTGAACAGGTAAGAAATGATTGCTAGTTTTTTTTTTTCTTAAAAATGAAATGAATAGTGTAGTAACAATAAATATTATTTTATAGAAGAAGGCCGCTTTCCCTGAATCCAAGGCTGCCGATCAAAAGGCTGTTGATAAGGCTATCCTCGAAGCTGTTGCTAAGACTCCTTTCCTTCGTCAATATTTGGCTTCTACTTTCGGTTTGACTAAGGGTCAATTCCCCCATGATATGAAATTCTAAATTCATTAAAATTTAAATAATTATTTTTTTTTTCATAAATGATTTATTTGTTTTATTATTTCATGACTTTGGAAAGTAATACATATGATTTAACTTTCTTTATTATTATTTCACTTTCACTTTCTTTTTTTTCACATAAAAATATTGAATGATATGGTCATTATGTGCAGGGAGAAAAGAGGAGAAAATCACGGCTTTTAGAATCTTGAGATAATAATGATGATCATTTGCACTGTGACGAGAGGGAGGAAGAAAGTATAAAAGGAAGAGTGAGAGAATCCAGGAATAAGAATAGGAATAGAAAAAGAAAAAAGAAAAAAGAAAAAAAAATGAATAAAATAGGTCTATCTGCAATGTTGATTCTATTATGTTGCGGTCTATTATTGATTATATTAACACAGACT
Organism: Cokeromyces recurvatus; assembly: GCF_025118155.1. Classification (NCBI taxonomy): domain Eukaryota; kingdom Fungi; phylum Mucoromycota; class Mucoromycetes; order Mucorales; family Mucoraceae; genus Cokeromyces; species Cokeromyces recurvatus. The sequence goes on from NW_026251428.1 coordinate 179,438, forward strand.
TCTTTTGCTTTAAAGAGTTCATTCGATTATGAGGATATTAACACAATGATTTCCTTTGGTGATTCTTATACAACAAGATATTTGAATATGGAATCGTTAACTTATGCTTGTAGAAATTGTACTTCAGCTGGAGGCCCTAATTGGGTTATTTATTTAACAGATACTACAAAATGGATCAGTTGGGATTTTGCCTATAACTCAGCACCTGTCAATAATCGTTATGTAAACCAGGTCATATAAAAAAAAAAAGCACCTACGTTTGTTGTTGATAATAATGATTATTTTTAGGTTCCATCGTAAAGTGGGAGGGGTGTGTGTGTGTGTGTGTGTGTGTGATAATGTCATCACAAGTCAATGGGTCATCTTACATAGTGGGTTTTTTTTTATTCTAAACTGTATATGATAATAGGGTCATTGATGTTAGTTTACAAATTCGTGATTTATACAAGAAAACATTTGTGACACCCAACAAAGCCATTTCTGACATGATTCGTTCATTTTATAATAAAGGCATAAAGCGTACGTCCAAGTCAACTTTAACGACAATTTGGGTTGGTATTAATGATATTGATTTAACATATAACTGGAATCAAACAAATGCTCTTGATTTACACATTATGCAAGAATATGAAAGCCTTGTAGTAAAGTATACCGAGTTTATGTGTGTATGTTATTCTTATTAAATAAATTAAAAAAAAAAAAAAAAAAAAAAAAAAAAAAAAAAAGAACGAGCTAATTATAATAGGAAAAGAGAGGCAGTTTGTACTCATGAATATACCACCGCTTGATCGTGCACCAATGTGGTATCACACAGTAAATGAACAATTGATCAAGTCTCGTGTAAAAAGTGAGTTAGTCATATCAAAAGAGGCTCCTTCTATTTCCTAGTTCTCATGTCTTTATATAAATATAATAGACTATAATAAACAGTTAACAAAGATGATACAATCGTTAAGAAGAGAACATTTAAACAAACATCTCACATTTATGGAATATGATGCTTGGACCTTTTTTAGCCAATTATTAGATAATGCAAGTCAATTTGGAATCACTGACATTGATACATATTGTTCTGATTGGTGAGTTTATTTTATGATATAATGGTCTTCTTCATTACATAATCCATTATTGATACATTATGTTGTAAAGGTCTCATCCTATTGAAAATAACTGTAAGCCAATTGCCGAGTAAGTTAAAGAAAATGTATATAAAAGAAGATATTTAATAAACAAAAAAGGTATTTCTGGTTGAATGATCTTCATCCTACGTTTCGAGTCCATGAGCTTTTGGCCAAAGATATTCAAAAATACCTTGTTCATGCTTAATAATACAACAACATGGTTTTTATTACTGCTGTCTTCAGCATCATTGCTGAAACTAAAATAATAAACAAAAATATCCTGTAATAAAATTGTTTCAAATTTTTTTTTTTTTTTTTTTTAAATCGTCGTTGTCGTCGTCGTCGCGTCGGTTGTTTCTCTTATAAAGATTTTTTAACTTACAACATAAATAAATTTATATTTTTTTTTCTTTTATTTTTATTTTTATTTATTTATTTTTTTTTTTATAATAAATATAAAAATAAATAATCAAAAACTACTGTCTCAATAAACAAATAAAGAAAATTACTTAATCTATGGGCGACACTTTCTTTGGGTAAAGATGCAATGAATTAAATTCGAGATTACAAGATTAATTGTTATTTTTTCTTTTCTCTTCCTTTCTTTTTTTTTTTTTTTCATTATTTGTTTTAGTTTCAATACCAATTTACCGCCTTTAACGAATGAAGAATTTCGTGCATTGGCTGAACAAGGCATAGACAAAAATAAGGATTCAAAACAGACCGAGACTTATGATAATGTAGATGCTGACGTGTATGATTTTGCTGCTTTACGTCAAGAATTCGGTGTTGATGAAGACCAAGAAGAAAATGATGGTCTCGGTGATCAACTTATCGAAGAAGGTGATGATTACAATGATTTAACTTTTGGTGATGATCCTGTTGGTAGGTAGATTATATATATCATATATATAGATATATGTATGTGTGTGTGTGTGTGTGTGAACAGATTAAAGAGGAGGGGTGGAAGGGAAATTTGAAGAGACTTGTTTTATTTATTTTCATGTTTAGGACAAGACTTTGATTTTTCTGGCAATACACAACGTTTTACTGCCGGAATTACAGATGAAGAAGCCTTTTTCGTTAAACGTAAGCCGCAGAATGATCAACAAGGTAATAAAATTATTAAAACAATGGACGAGGACAAGGTGTTAAACTCTTTTCTTTTTTTTTTTTTTTTTGTAGCTAAACAAAGCTCTTTTCATAATTTTTGGTCAGCTACCCCAGTTCGTCATGCTGGTATAGGAAGAGGCTTTGGAGAAGTAAATATATATTTATACATATAGATTTGTCTGGAGTGAAGGGTATATATTAACTATAATTGTTTAGGCATCTCCTATTTCATCTTCTAAATCAATTTGGGGCAATTTTACCAGTGGCCTTTCTCCTGGTAAGATTATTTATTTTCTTCTCTTTATATAAATATATATATTAACTTTTTGAATTGTAAAATAGCTGATAATACAGGATTTTCATCTTTGTCTAGCAGTCAAAGTAATTTATCGCCATTTTTGGTTGCTAACAGACAAGCCATTCGTCCTCAACAGCAACCACAGCAATCATTTATGGACGGTATGTCACCTACTATTTCTGCTGGTTTTCCTCAACAGCAGCACACACCTCAGCAACAACAACAACAACCATCTCATCAACTCCGTCCTGTTACTCTAGAAGATATCGAAGCTGATATTCAACGTCAACAGGCTGCTAATCGTTACCGTATGAATAGCGAATCCCCCTTGATGAATGGTAAGCCATTAAGTTTAGCTGATCTGGAAGCTGCCCTTACAGCTGGTAATCCTCGTTCTCAACAGCAAATGCAACAACAAACATCTGAACATGGTATGTCTCCCTTTGGTTTCGGTCAACCAGATCCCATACAGATTTTAGCCATGAAGCAACAACAGGAATTGAAGGAACAACTTTCTATTGCTAGAGAATTGAAGCGTAGGGAATTGCAACGCAAGGTAATAATGAAAGTTAAAGGAAAATAATAATAATAATAATAATGTGTACTTATATATTTATATACATGTATATATAGTCTCAATATGATGGCCTCATGACACAGCATGATAAGGATCTCGTCAATCGAATTCAACTCTCTCAATTGGCATCTGGTGATCCTTATGCGGATGATTTCTATTATCAAGTTTACACTTCACTCCGTCAAAGTGCTGGCTTACCTTTGCAACCTACGATGATGACGCATAATAGTAATACAAATGAAAATGGTCGTAGTAATGGTCGTGGTCGTCGTGATGAGAATATGATGCAACGTATGCAACAACAGTTACAACGTATTGTGAATGAAGCTAAGCGTCGTCCTAAGCAAACTCAAGTTTCCTTGGAAGGCGCTTTGGGTAAGATTACTTCATTAACAGTACGTAATCCACGTCAGGTATTGCAAGTACCTCAAACTTCCGGTGGCAGCAACCATATCTCTTCTTCTGAACCAAACACACCTAAATCTGACCATGTAACTAACTCTCTTAGTGCTTCTTCAGCTTCTCCCGGTATCATAGATAGACGTCATGTTCTTAAGATTATTGAAGATATGTACATCATTGTTCTTGAATTAGAACAAATGCGCCGTTGTGGTCCACAATTCTCTTCCTCTACTGAAGAAGAAGGAGAGGAGAAAGATGATTATAAGGATCCTGTTGATGCCTTTAATGAAAAATATGCAGCTCGTGTTGAAAAGCTTTGGAAAGCATTACGTTTAACCGAAACTGCTGAGGTCCCCTTTGTGATCTCTATGCTTGGCATTGCGAAGGGTAAAAAATTAATGCCACGTATCATACGTCAATTAAATCATGATCAAGACTTGACTCTCTTGACTACGGTGATCGGGCATTTTACTAAATTACAAGTTTGCCGTTATGTTATCTATCCTGGTACAACTGTTGCTAATGTAGATGAAGCAAAGAAACAATTATTTGTTACATTTGAAGATGTAGAACTCTTTATGAATACAGCTGCACCCCCTCTTTTGGCATTTATTGCAGAGGCACCCTTACGTATTATAGATGGATTACTTCAATTCATGTTGGATAAGAATGATATTCTGATGATTGCTCAAACAAAGCCAGGCTTAGCCTTCTTGACTATGCTCTTATCCCGTGCAGAAATTTTAAAACAAGGTGGAGGATCATTACAAGGCTTACCACCTCCTACACCAGAAGAAATTAGCCGTTGGCAGGAACTCTATGGCAATCTCTTCAATTCTCTTAAAGGTCGTTATCTTGCTATATTCCCTTCATTATATTACTTGGTTCCACTTAATCCTAATACACCTATGATGCAATTATCTCTTGCTGTGGATGATATGTATGTATGGCAATTCTTGGCTGCAATGGCTGTAGGTGCTTCAATGGATCAACAACATATTTTAGTTACAGAAGTCAGGTAAAATGCATTAGAAATAAATGAATATATTAAATTATAATGCTTATACATGTATATAGGGATCGAGTCATGGATAATATTGTACTTGCAAAGAGAAATCGACTTCCTCTTGAACAAGCTAGCCATCGTATTTCTAATGTTAATTTGTTTTTGCATGCTTTGGGTCTTGATGCATCTCAAGTTTCCATTCCTTTGTAAATCTTTCTTTTTTCCTTTTATACACTACATTTTTTTTTTTTTTTTTTGTATTTCTCTCTCTCTCTCTATCTCTCTCTATCTTTTTTTTTTTTTCTTGTTTTTTTTTTATGTATATATATATTTAACAGGTTATATACATACATTTATATAAAATGAAAATAATTTATAGCAACACATAATATACAACAATTTTTATTGATATAGGGTCTATGTACTATATATAAATATCTTCCATAAATTTAAGATGTTTTCTTTTGTTCTCTATTATAGTATACCAATAATAAATGAGAAAATAAGGGTATTTTATACAAATATATAATAGAAATTTACTTCCCAATTGTCTTTCTATTCTTTTCATAAAAAAAGAATTGTATAAAAATCTAACAAAACAAAATTAATAATGAATTCCAAGCTTATACATCAATCACTTACAGTGAAGTCAAATAGTAAAGTACCACAACTTCCTATAATCCAAGATAGATTCATTAAAACATAAGTATAACTTGTTGACTTTAATAATATTGACTATAAATATTAAAAAAAATACACATTAGTCTTTAACATACATACAAATGTCATTTCATTTTTACCAGAGTAAATAAACAATTGCCCATGACAGCACAAAGAAACATCCCTAAACTTAATCCTTCTGTACTCTTGTTTTTCCAATTTTTTATTATTTGTGGCACACGACTCCCAACGTAAAGTATAGCACTTGCCCACCCCATCAACTGAGGAAACCATTCTAGTCCATTAGGATGATTAACAGTAGTATAATGAATTATATAATAGGCATAACAAGATATCACGGTCACCAAGACAATAGAAAATCCTGAAATTAAATTAAAGATTTGAATTCTTCTTCTATTTACTTGGTTACTATAAAGCGAGTTGGAAGATGTTGTTGAATAAGATGTCGTAGGATCTTCTGTCGTAATCAATAATGCTCTTTCAGTTGTAAAGACTTCTTCTTCTTCTTCTTCCTCTCCATCAATGACTGATCTTAGTCTATTGTCTTGTTGTCTGTAATAAATAACTTGCCAAATTAAACCCATATCTGCTATTGTGTAATATAAAGCGAGTACAAACTGTACAAATATGTAATGACACATATCCATATATAAACATATTTAATTATGACAGTTTTTATATATATGTATATACAATAACAATTTCAATTTACCATTGTCACTAATAGATCTTGCATAATGACACCTATTAAATTAAAAACATCACCAGCTAGCCAAATAACAAGAAACGTCATTGAAAGACCATCTCCACTCTTACGTCTGTAGTTTTCCCATAGTTGTCTACAAAATGGGCAAGTTTTAGAAAATACATGGAATGTAATAATTATAACATGTCATTTACGGTGTGAAGACTATTAGCCAGCATAAGATAGATAAATAACCAGCAATGGATGAAGCTAATGAATGATCCATTAAATAGAAAATAAATATTAAAAAAAAAAAAAAAAAAAAAAAAAAAAAAAAAAAAATTAAATGAATGAATAATAATAAATATGCTACATGTTTCAGAATATTAATTTTATATTGTTATCATAGACAATTACTTTTTCATCTTCTTCTTTTGCACCAGTCACTTGAAATAATTATTATTCGTCCTTGAATATAATTGGATAATATTATAGTTCTATTTTTCTTCTTTAAAACACTTTGTATACTAGAGAGAAAATAGGATAAAGGTTCATTGTAAATCAAATACTCTTTTCTACATTATTCCATGACTAAATTTGAACCAGTGATTTTATGATGATAATAAATCAAGCATGTCAAGTTTTTAGACAATTAAAAAAAAAAAAAAAAAAGTACTTAAATAGGGCAAATAGTAAAGTTAAACTTATTTTAAACTATCAAAATATTGCATAATAATAATTAGGTTATATGATAATAGTCTACAGTCAATTTTAATAAAACATAGCATAGTTTTTCTATTCATAATGCAGACTCTTATTTTATTTTATTTTATTTTAATTTCTCGCTTATGTGTATCATTATGCTACCCAATAATAATAATAATTAGTGTGCTCGATAATACTTTCTGTATCAACTATTAGAGTGAACAATTTATTACATATTCAGTGAGGATACTGTATAACACATGTAGGAAGTATATTGAATAAAATTTGATCCTGTAGATGGAAGCCTGGTAAAAATATACAAACTGTCGAGGCTTGCAACTTGTTAGCTTTGCAAATGAAACATGTTTAAATTCATAAGGTCTCCCTTTCTGAAGCCTATTTAGTTCTGAGACGCTCAACCAATGTGGTAGTATAAATGAGAGCTGATCTTTACAACGTAATGTTATGGAGACATAAATAATATTTATTTCTTCGCATTTGATGGAGCTTATGGGAGAAGGTAAGATATATAAATATATATATATATTCATTCACCTACGATTTATTGGCAAGTTCTGCACATCAATTGTATGCTATAAAATGGTCAGCATCATGTATCTAACTTGTTTAGCAGAAAAAGATCTACTAAATATTCTAGTAATACGTCTCTTGATGTGCTGAATAAAGATATTAATCCTATATCATTCGATACATGTTTAAAAATAGCTGTGATAGAGTTTTTTCCTTTTTTTTTTGGCAGAGATGGAAATTATATTAGGTCCATAATTGCTTACTAAACACCTGTATATCTGTCTTCATGGGATATTTTAAAGCGCTCTGCCTATTTATCTTCTGCAGATTAATTGATCATATCTAATTGTGAACACTATTCTTTTAGAATTAATTGGTAAGCTTATGCATAATGTAAATATTTAATGAAATGGTTTGTTTATATGGGTTCAACTGAGAGAAAGCTTGAAAAGCCTATTAATAAAAAGATGATTAAGAAGTAATTGATACAAGTTATTATTTTTTTTATTTATTTGTTTCAGAATTCAGCCATAAACTGCTTACACATTTTAAATAGATGTATGTTTATATGTGTATACATATGATCTCATACAATAGCGAGGTAAAAAGTTTAACGTTTTTATAAATATGAAAAAAGAAAAGAAAAAAAAAAATTAAAAACCATTTAGAAGTAAGAAATATCGCCGAACTTCTCCTTATAACCGGGAACTGAGAATTGTCCCTTCTTAAGGTTCTCTTCAATGTCCTTAACAATTTGAGGATTGGCAGTAGTGACATCATCAACCTATTCAAATGTAAATTTAATTTGAACTCATTTAAATCAAAACAAATAATATACGTACTGTAAGTTGTTCAATGGGACGAGAGCCTTCAATGTTACTAAGTGTGGCTTGAAGATCTTTAAGTTCAGTTTCAATTTGTTGAACAGTATTTTTAGCTTTGGAAACCTATTCAAATTAACAAACATCGTTATCATCCGTATTCTTCTAACAATAAGGTACGACAAATTCAACTTACAGCTTTAGCTTCAAATTGGCTAATGGCATTTAATTGGGCATCCAAATTATAAGCAACAGGCTTAAAACCGCTGATAGCCTTTTCGGCTTGATCGACAATGGCTTGATTCTTAAGAACTTTACGATAATGGGCGAAATCGACAGTGGTGGGTTGTTGCTTTAATTCAGCGAGAACACGTTTAACTTCATCGTTACGCTTACGGAAAGCTTGAAGAGAAGCAACGGTCTCTTGAGGAAGACTGACACTCAACTTGGACCAGTTAATAGCGGCAGCACGGACAGAAGAAGCCATGTTGAAATTCTATATATAAAAAAAAAAAAAAAATAACAATAAGGAGAAGGGAGGGAATTAAAAAATAAAAAATAAAAATCTAAAGCGAGGCCCCCCACTGGTGACCATATTACAGCCTCCCCCGCAACACTAAACTAAAGGGATTTTAACTTTCGGAGATTTATTGTTTACTACGTCAGCGCTGAACACATTTGCAAGAATTGTACTTTTATGTGCATTATTAGCAAATCAAGAATTCAATGCAAAATAGCAACTATTTATTTCCCCAAGTCATAAGAAAATCTATACTATTTCTATAAATCTTCGTGAAACCATGAGGGGGGGGGAAAGTTAAATATCATACACCAGAATATAATATTCCCCTTATAAGCCGACATTCTTTGAATGATTCATAAGGTCTTTTGTACCTTGTCTGAGCAAAATAATCCTATGTCTGATTTTAGAAGCTTATTTTTAATGACCGTTATTTTATTTTATTTTACATCTCTGAATAATATTTTTTTTTATGTTAATAAAATAAACTAATATGTGTATAAAAAAAAAAACTGGCTTATTAGTAAAAACTGGGTTTCTGTTAAAATAGTATTGAAAAAATCAGTTACGTTTATTATGAAAAGTGGCCTTTTTTATATTAGATTATTATTTTTGTCGATCTTTAGAATTCCAAGGTTTGCTATTAAATACTTCCATGACAGCTTTTTTTTTTTTCAAGAAAGCCTATATTAGTCGTTAAGCCTTATAATCACCTTTTAGGATAGAAGTAAAAAGAGTTTCTAAAATGTTATCATATTTCTTTCATCAACAGAACTCTTCCTATTCTTCCATTGTTTATATCATATTTTTATGCTATTAGTTTGACTTTTTTTTCCTCATGTACTTTGCTAAAAATATCTGTAATATTAACATAAATAGTTTTGTTTTGTTTTTTTTTTTCAGAAATCTGCCATTCAAAGAGTTTTCTATCAAGTTTTTATAGGTAGGCGTTTTTTTTTTCTTCTTCTTCTTATTATTATTAATAAATGCCGATATAGCACCATAAGCGTTATAAAAAAAAAGTAATGTTATAAATCATGAATTATTGTAGAAGTATACTACTGTTTTGAATTCCGCTCACTGCAAAAGCCACACCTTTTGCTGCTGTATTATTTTTTCAAAAAATTGCGATAAATATTGATCCTATTTTTACCACCTATTTGAAAAGAAGTGAAGTATTTTTTTAAAAAAAAAAATAAAAATAAAAATAAAGAAACAAATATTTGATATGGCGCAACTCAAAGATCAAGAAAATGATAATAATCAAGGATCAATGGAATCTTCAATGCACGTTTCATTAGTTTCCTTTGAGCCCAATGAACAAACAGATGAAATAAAAATAAAAGTATTAGAAAGTCCTGTAATGGAGCCATCTACAGCACATGCAACAAAAGAAAAGGCTAATACTCCTATTATAAATGAAAATATAACTATTTCCGCTAAACCTGAACAACAGACTTTGAACGAAGAAGAAATTCGAGAACGTTTGAAAATATTTACTCAAAGTTTACAAGAGAATAATGTCGACGTTGAGGAAAATAGCAGTACTACTGGCAGCAGTAGCAGTAGTAATAACGATAACTCAAGGCAAAATACCACTACTATCAGTAGCAATACTCGTCCTTCAACTTCGCGAAATATGCATTATAAAAAGTATACTGATGAACAAATCACAGGATATATCAATTTAATTATTGAAGGTATGTCTGTCAAGAGTGCTGCTGCAAAATCAGGCATCACTGCCAATTCTGCTTATCGTTTTAGAAAAATGTGGAATAAAGCTGGTGTGACCCCAGTAAGACATAAAAGGGGACCCGCAGAAGGTGCTATGTCAAAATTAAAAGAAGAGCATACAAAATTTATTATTAATTATGTTGATCACGAAGTTGCGAATGGTTCACTAGCACAAATCAAAGACGCCTTACAAAAGGAGTTTCATGATTTAAGCGTCAGTAGTTCTGCGTTACATAGACATATGAAAGCAAAATGTGCTTTTAGTCTTAAACGTATGTATAAATCACTTGAAGCCCGAAATGATGCAGACTTTATGGCTCTTATTGAACAGTGGATTGCAAGCAAAGATATGGATTTTGAAAACAATTGTATATTCATTAGTGAAGCAAAATTTTTACGTGTTGATCGTAATAATGGCTGGGCAAATAAAACTAAAAAGTCATCCTCTACTATTCCTACAGAGGAAGCAACAATAACGACATCAACAGAATTAGAATCATCACAACAACCACAAAAAAAATCGTCTTCTGGTGTTATATTTACTGTCTTGGGTGCTATTTCTTCTAAAGGTATTATGGATATATCCTTACGTAGAGCTACACAAACAGATACAATGGCAACTACAACAACCTTATTAGGCAAAAGACGTTTAGAAGATGCACCAGTAAATTCAAATCAAGAAGATTACAATCAGTTTTTAAATTATTTGACAGAATTGATGAACATTTTAGATAAGCATGGATTACAGGGTAATTACCTTGTATTAGATGATACAAATATTCGTGAGCCCATGTTAGTAAGGAAGAGAGTTGAAGAGAGAGGTTACAAATGCGCCTATTTACCAGCCGTTATGCCTGTTCCGAATCCAATGGAAAAACTTTGGGCTAAAATGCAAAAGGGGATTGATAGGAAGCCACTTAATGGTGACCTTAGTCAAAGAATTATGAAATCCTGTTCTGAAATCACACCAGATGATTGTCGTGAATGGATTCGACTCGCCATTCCATGCTCTCCACTTCGTATAACCTCAGGAAGAGGTTTATATACTTAATATATATGTATATGTAATGCTTATATATGTTTATCAGTTTATTTTTTTTTTTACCCAACATATTGCAACTTATATATGTATATATACATATATAAAGCTTAAAATATCAATTACATAATAATAGTGATTTCTTTTAAATACAAATTTCTATAATAAAAAGGGATCACACACAAGTAAATAATCTTCTTTTATGTATATATAGCATATTTTTTTATTTATTTATTTATTTATTTATTTATTTATTTATTATGAATTGAATATACAGTTGTAAGCAAAAGAAAAAAAAAAGGGAACCTATTCGATATTAATTATTTTGGGATTATTTTCAATAGTTTTTGGAACAATAACTTTGAGTATGCCATTTTCATATGAAGCTTTTATATTATCAGCTTTGATTGGCGAAGGAAAAGAAAAAGATCTTGTAAATGAGCCGGATATACGCTCTTTAACCCACCATTGTCGTCCTTCTTCATTGAAGATGTTAACTTGATTATCTCTTGTTTGTGTGGTTGCTAACTGCTTCTTTTCTTTATCAGATTGATTTTCAATATCAGTGTCTGTATCAGGTTCAACAGACTTACTTTCAAGTTGTTTTTTAATAGATCCACTCAAAACTAATGTATGGTTGTCGGCCAATTCTATCTTGATATTACTCTTATCATAACCAGGTAATTCAGCATGTAATTCATAATGTTCAGGAGTTTCAATCATATCTGTAGCAGGATAAGAAGAAGTTAATATTTGATTTCCAAATTCAGAACCATTATTATCATGGAAGAATGTGCCTCCTAATAAGGAATGACGAGGTGTAGCACTAAAGAATGGCTGTTCAAAGACTGTCATAGCACGTTGCATATCACGTAAAGCGTCAGTAAATAAGCGTTGAGAAATCGACATGATGTTTATTTTATATTAATAGAATAGTATAATAATGAATTGAGAGAAAAAAAAAAGAACTAAAGAAAACTCAAGTTGGGTAAATTTGGCCTTATATTTATATATCTGTACATTTTTTTTTAGAATTTCAAAGCTTGAAACATCTAGAATAAATACTTCCTTTTCAGGATAATTTTATACCTTTATTTCGCCTCTGATTGGACGTTTTTTGCATAAATTTGATTAACCTTATTTTTTCAACTAAAAAAAAAAATGGCAATTTCGAGTAAATTCTCGAAAGTAACAGAAGAATCCTAATAAAAAAAAAGGAGTTATGAGTAATAGAAGAAAACTTGATCATAGAGAAAGAAGAAAAGTTGTTTGCTGTATTAATAATTATGTCAAAATAAAAATTAAAAAATTATAACTTGAACCTTTTTTTTTTTTAAGAAAAGTGCCTTTGAAATTTTAAATATTTATATACTACTACTATTATTATCATCCTCTAAGATGTTATTACATAACAATATTCGATATTGTAGATGAATGTATAATATGTATGGCTTATATAAATAATTATGTGGTTACATATAACAGTCATAATCCTGTTGAACTCCTATTATTACATACATAATACAGTGTATATAATTATTTTTAAATGCTCGAATATTCTAATAATGACTATTATTAAAACTGAATGTAGAATGAATATGATGCTGTGAAATACAATACACTACTTTTATTTGAATAACCTCTTTATTATTTAATAAATGATAGCTTATTTCTTTTAACTTGGTTGTAAAGACGAATGCAATCACAACAGGTATAAAAAAGGAAGCATATAAAAGGGGTGGAAATATAATACCAGAATAAGCCGAGCTGTCACGTGACTGTCCGACAAAATTTTACGTGATACAAATTTAGTATTTTTGTACAACCTTACAAATGTCCAGTCTATTAGCAACGAAGTGGATAAGCAGCCAATAGAAGTGGAATATAACCTGCCGTTCAGAATAAACAGACAGAATAAAAGAAGGTTTAAACCATCAATAAAGGATTCCGACGTGAGAAAGAAGAAATCGAAGTTATGCATAATTTGTGAAGATAGAAACGTCGGCATAATTAGTTGACAACATGAGAAAATCAGGAAGACAACACTTATGCATCTTTACTACAATCACGATTTTCCCTGTTGTCATATAAACCTTATTTTATAACAAAATTAATATAAATATCGAAAAATAATTGATTTTAAAGAAAGACAATCAATAAATATTATAAAAACTTAATTATATTCTTTGTTATTTTTTGTTTAATACCGTCCACTGGAGATAAAGAACTGCTATCACCATAGTGAAATGTTGGTGAATGTACCACTTTCAACATGGTTTCACCATGGTAAAACTAGTACGTTTACCAAGATTTCACCATGGTAGCATTTACCACATTCATTATAGTTTCACCATGGTGAATGTGGTAAATGCAACCATGGTGAAATGTTGGTGGTTAGTTCCACAATCACTATGGTGAAATATTAGTGAATGTGGTAAATGCTACCATGGTGAAATGTTGGTGGATACTACCACTATCACTATGGTGAAATATTAGTGAATGTGGTAAATGCTACCATGGTAAAACAACCACTTTTACTATATTTCCTTTCATAAAATACGCTTTTCATTGGTTTATATCTTTACATTTTACTATATTTGATCATGGTTTATATCGTTTTATTGGTCTTTACATTCAAAATAAACGTCTTTTTATTCGTTATAATTTTGTATTTTGTACACTTCTTTAAAATACAGATAATAATGGAGCTTATATATTATTGCTAAAAACGATTATAGAATATTTACTTTTATTGTTTCCTTTTCGGGATAAAGAAGTATATAAATAATTATAAAAAGAATATATATAATATATATGAAATACATATAAAATGTATTAGCATACAGAAATGTACACATAGAATAGCAAAAATAGCAAAAATAACACGTAATAGATATAGCTCGGCACCATAGATAGCCTCTTCCGAAATAATGTGAATACTAAATATAATAAAAAAAAAGGATAATTAGTAAATGAAAAAAAAATACATGTAATTGTTATTTATTTGCTTACCATTATGAAGTAGCCATCCTTTTTCTTTACGTGTTAAAAGCCAGAGTAGAATATATTCACTTACCTAATATACATATTGTTAGTATTAGAATTAGAATTATCAAAATAAAATATATACATTTATAATTTACCTTTTATTTTCATTTTCAACAAGTAGTTAGCGTGTAAAAAATATGACATATTTACACCTAAAGTAAATTAAACATAAACAGCATTAGTCAATTAATGAACGAGATTCATTAAATAATTAGTAATTACTTTCGTTTCTTTATTTATACCAGCTTGGAAAGTATATAA